>NC_059116.1:21493980-21758980 GCF_020740685.1 Jaculus jaculus | reverse complement strand
AAAACCATTGATCTGTGTTTGGATGGAAGATGGAATGTATTCAAGGGCCATCTAAGCCTAACAAAAACAGACATGTAGCCATCCACAGTTCTAATCTCTTTCAAGAGCATTATTCCCACTCTTTCAATTTTGCACTTTCAACTGAATGCTTCCCCTCTCACCTCAGCTTCAACCCAAGATCAAATATATGACCTCTCTCTTCACATCAGCAACATGTCTTCCATGATCTTGTTCAGGGTGGCATCTTTCTCCCAGCAACCTGGGCTTGAAACTGGAGACCATCCGTCTCTTACTCCACTCCCTGGACGCCACAGTTCATGCAGAAATCACCAATTCGGTTCCTTTGCTTCTGGAGTCTCTCTTTCTTCCCCAGTACTAATGTTCAGGCCCATGCTACCCATATTTATGCAACAGCTGACAGTGACTGTCTAAAACACACCACTGTCACATTCTTCGGGAAGTTTCAGGGGGCCCCTGTTACCCACTAAAGGCGGGCTGAACCTCAGGGCCTACACACAATTCTACACACAATCATGGCCTCAGCCTAATGGCTTCCTCCCTTGTCAATCTCTGTCGCCTCACTTCCATACTGCCATTCACTTTCAGCGTTCCACAGTAACAACCTACTCTCCTCATCTCTTCTCTAACAACCAAAAGTCAATCTCTAAGGTAAAATCTCCTTGGTAGGGTTTCTGCTCTCACCCAAGCTGAATTCACTATGGAGTCTCAGGGTGTTCTTGAACTCACGGTGATCCTCCTACCTCTGCCTCTTGAGAGCTGGAATTAAAAACGTGCACCACCATGCCCAGCTTAGACCTTACATTTTGCCTAACTGACTTACCATCCTCTACTTGGCTCAGTAAGCAGATTTTTGTACATATAACTACTCCATGATAGGAACTTTTCTGTGTTTACTCTGACGCATCCAGGTAAGCACGTACCTTAGCTTCCCAACAAACAAAAAATTAAGTCCATTATCCTTCTTGTCCCTACAGTGCTTAGCACCTAGAAAACACTTAAATATGTCACAGACTATCTCAGGAAGGATATAGCATAGTTGGGTAATCTCCAATTAAGGGAGATTTGGGTTTCTGAAAGATGAGAACAGGGATGGATAGATGGCTTAACGGTTAAGGCATTTGCCTGCAAAGCCAAAGGACCCAGGTTCGATTTCCCAGGACCCATGTAAGCCAGATGCACAAAGGGCCACGTGCATCTATAGTTTGTTTGCAGTGGCTAGAGGCATTCTCTTTCTCTCTCTACCTACCTAGTTCTCTCCCTCTCTCTTTCGCAAATAAATAAAATAAATTTTTTTAAAAAGAGAGAAAGATGAGCCTGGTATGGTGGTGCACACCTTTAATCCCAACACTCAGGAGGCAGAAGTAGGAGGATCACTGTGAGATTGAGGCCACCCTGAGACTACATAGTGAATCCCAGACCAGCCTGGGCTAGAGAGAGAACCTACCTCGAAAAAATGAAACAAAAAAAAAAAAAAGAAAAGAAAGAAAGAAAGAAATAAAAGAATAGAATAGATGGAGGGCATAATTTTTATTATGAGAATTATATTATGAGGCTCATTGGCACGCCTAATAATTAAGCAAAATATGCCCGAAGTTCTTTCTTGTTACATGTTTAAATCGCCTCTCTGAAACACCCATCCTGATACTATTTCTGATCTCTCGAGCAACCCATCGTAATTCAACTACGATGCTAATCAATTAACATGCAAATGAACTACTGCTAAGAATCACACAAACACCCAACTGAAATGCAGTAACGCCCTTGGAAGCAAGGTGGGTGGGCCGGGAACGAGGCTCGGCCGTACAGCTCTTGCCTAGCGTGCACGTAAAGCCCAGGTTTGATCTCCTACACCACTCAACCACTACCAACACCAAAGTAGTTCATTCTCTTACAAAATATTTAGGGGATGGCAAGATGACTCAGTGGTTAAAGATGCTTTCTTAAAAGTTTTTTGCGTGTGTGTGTGTGTGTGTGTGTGTGTGTGTGTGTCTATAGATATGCCAAAGTATTCTGCCACTACAAACAGATGGTTGCCAGATGCATGCATCACTTTTTGTGTTTAGCTTTACATGGGCACTAGGAGGTTAGACCCAAGCCAGCAGGCTTTGCAAGCAAGCATCTTTAACTGCTGAGCCTTCTCTTCAGACCCATGGTTTGTTCTTTTAAGTGAGTTTAAAATGTATCCCAATAGACTTTACTGTCTTAAGCCATCTTTTTTTTTTTTTTCGTTTTCTTTTTTTTTTTGGTTTTCCGAGGTAGGGTCTCACTCTGGCCCAGGCTGACCTGGAATTCACTATGTAGTCTCACGGTGGCCTCGAACTCTGGCGATCCTCCTACCTTTGCCTCCCAAGTGCTGGGATTAAAGATGTGCGCCACCACGCCCGGCTTAAGCAACCTTTAAAAATATATATATATTATGCACATTAGTTCTAAATCAGTTGTCTTAATTGTCTCCATGGGTCTTCTATTCTATATTCTTTTTAAAAAATATTTTGATTTTATTTATTTGACAGGGGGGAGGGAAATGAGTGTGCCAGGGCCTCCAGCCATTGCAAATGACTTTCAGACGCACGTGCTACCTTGTGTATTTGGCTTTTGTGGGTACTGGGGAACTGAATCCCAGTCTTTAGGCTTCACAGGCAAGAGCTTTAACCGCTAAGCCACCTCTCCAGCCCTATTCTATACTCTGACAGTACACTTGTTGCCTAAAGCATTACAATGTTCTCACCTATGCTACACAAGCTGCGTTTTAAAAAAAATGTTCATTTTTATCTATTTATCTGAGAACAATAGACAGCGAGAGAAAGAGGCAGAGAGAGAGAGACAGAGAGAAAGAAAGAATGAGTGCACCATGGCCTCCAGCCACAGCAAACGAACGCCAGATGCATGTGCCACCTTGTGCATCTGGCTTACATGGGTACTGGGGTATCAAGCTTCAAACCAGGGTCCTTAGGCTTCACAAGCAAGCACTTAACCGCTAAGCCATCTCTCCAGCCCACAAACTGGTTTTTGATGTTCGTGACATCTGCAATATCCTCTTGTAACATGAAGCCCTGGGGCACGTTTAGGAGCTTTATGGATGTATGAACAGTTTTCAGAATTATGTATGATCCCCAAATTACAAGACATCCTTGAGAAGGAAGGCCAATCCTAAATATTACAAACTTTTTCCAGAATAAATGAAGGTATTCTCCTTAACAGCTACGAATAGACATTTAAATTAGGAATACAACCTGGGCTCCCAATCTCTCTCCCATCAGTGACATATGCATAGATATTAGACAATATTTGGGAGCCTTTTCCAATAGAATGTTCTAGCTTCCCAGGCACGTTTGTCCCCAGGAGGTGCTCAGGCATTACAGTATACACAGAATTTGCTAATGACTCACCTGACGAAGAGATCCCTTCAGCTGAGTGTGCAAGTGCACACTTGAACTCTTAGCCTGGGCTGCATAATGAGACACACTTGAAAGAGGGAGGAGAGGGGAAGGAAGGGAGGGAAGAAGGGAAGGAGGGACAGAGAAGGAAGGAAGGGAGCGAAAGGAAGGAAAGGATGGGTGGGTGGAGGCCCTGGGGGTGGTGACAAGGTTTCCGCAATGCTGGAATCATTGCTGGCACGAGGCAATCCTCTCATTGCTTCAAAACACAGAGCCACGTGGGCAGAGTGGCCATCACACACCTATTTTTGCCTTTTCAGATATGACTCGTCTTCTGTTTGCTCTATGAAATGTTGACATCCTGAAACCTGTCCCTATAAACCCATCTGAATTTGTAGACATACAGATTGCTTCAAGCAATAATGACTATGGTCACCAGGGACAGTGTTCATTGCAATATATAACTAGCGCTAAGAGTTCTGGGTTATGCAGCTCAGCTCAGTCACGTAAGGTCTTCGGCATCTACTGGGCACAAAGCACTGTGCCAGGAGCCAGGAAATACTTTCTCTCTCTATTCTTTTTTTAATTTTAAAATATTTTATTTTTGTTTATTTATTTGAGAGAGATACAGAAACAGGCATATATAGAGAGAGAATGGGTGCGCCAGGGACTCCAGCCACTGCAAATGAACTCCAGATGAGTGCGCCCCCTTGTGCGCATGTAGGTCCTGGGGAGTTGAACCTGGGTCCTTTGGCTTTGCAGGCAAGTGCCTTAACCACTAAGCCATCTCTCCAGCTCTCTTCTTCTTCTTCCTTTTTTTTTAAACCCATTACAAAGACAGCCAATCTGAAAGACCTACAAGTAAAAGGGCTGCTTCAGATTACACCTGTTCATTACACACCTGTCTACCCGTATCAGTTCTGCTACAATTACTAGATTCCAATCTTACATCTGGGAAGCTTTCCTGTTAAGTCATACCTTTAGTTCTAATTTTCTTTTTTTTTTTTAAGTTTTGAGAAATATTTGTATTTGAGAGAGAATGCATGGGTGTACCAGGGCCTCCTGACCCTGCAAATAAAGCTCCAAATGTGTGTGCCAGTTTGTGCCACGTTATGTGGTTACTAGAGAATGGAACCTAAGCCACCAGGCTTTGAGACAAGTGCTTTTAACTGGGTACCATTTCCCCAACCCAAGTTCTAATTTTCCATAAAGGCAGAACTGAGTCACACAGAAAAAAAAAAAAAAAAATCCTGAAATCCAAGCTACCAGGGTGACCCTTTCATAATATATTTCCATATATGCACAGGGAATACCAGGAAATCTCACTTTACCCTTCTAGTGTGCCTCAGTTTCTCAATCTGTATGGAGAGTCAAGATTTCCACATTCAAGTTGTTATCTACTTGGCTCAGAGAGCCAGCTCTGCTTTTCCAGACACAGTGGTATTCTGGCCTCCTGGCATAAAGCAGGAGGAGGGGGCTTATCTTACATCTCCTTTGTCATTTCTACTGTTCCTGAAGGGCAGAAAGCAGGAACAGAAGAAAATTCCGGCAAATACCTTTTCTTATCGCTATCCACGGGGTAACAAGGCAGTCAAGGCAAGTTCTCCCTGCCGAAGCTGCTTCCACCAACAACAGGTCTTCCTTGGGCCCCCACATCTGTACTGGCTTGTGAAGAAACCAAAGGCAGTGAAGACATTGTCCTCCCTCCTGTATGGAGCCTCGTGCTTTAATGAGGAGTTGAAGTTGACCCCCAAGTGAACAGAAAAACAGCTAAATGCCAAATTATCTGACACTGGCAACTAGGAAGGAAATCAACTGTACAATCTTAGAACTATCGGTACTCCAAGGACATCCAACTCAACCTGTCTCCTAAGCAGAAATCTTTGTCAGGGCCATGAAACCTTGTAACTGAACGTGGGAATCACATCTCCTGAATATCTATTAGATCTTTCAAAGTCTCTGATGGATGGCACAGTTTGGAAATCAAAACAGGAACACAGGACGATGTGACTCTATACGGCAGTGATCTTCAAAACTTTATCTGTTGAAGCAGCACAATGTATCCTTAAAGCAATATTGGGTCCAAACCCAACACAGCAAGTTAAAAGTCAGACTCTTGGGGGGGTGGGGGCAGCAGCATTCAGCGTGCCTGCCAATGCCCCTCCTTCCCTCCCAGGGCTCCGCCTCCGATTTGAAAACCACTGCTTTAAAGGTAATTAGAGTAAATCTAATTCCAGCTGCTCATGTCATCTCTTCAAAACAGCTGTCTTATCTCTCCAATGTCAGCTGGATTAAATTTGCCGGTTTCAAGCAATCTTTTTTTCACCTCCTATTGTTTTCCCTTCATATCACCCTAGTCATTCTCCTCAAAAAAAAAAAAAAAAAAAAAGTAGTTTTGTCCACTCCCACGACTGTATCTGAACACAATATAATCAGCTGAGGCTATAGCCCCTGTAATTATCTAGACACCAGGAGAGCCGAAGAGGGCTTAGGGAATGAAGGACGTGACTGAGCTAGACCTTGAGAGGCATAGACTGTGGATAGGCAGAGATGAGAAATGATAAAATCCCAAGCTGCGAAACCAGGACAATGATACAGAAATGAAAATGAGAACTTCCTGTCACACTTGGCCATTTCTCTTACAGCCCTGGTGTTTTCCCATTCAGCCAGCTGCTCACACACACACTCTCTCTCTCTCTCTCTCTTTTTTTTTTTTTTTCTTTTTCCCTCAATAGAAAATCAAGCCAGATCTTATCTCCATGAATGCAGACCTTTTTGTTGGGACCAAATTAGGGATGGGATTTGATCAACACTAATACTAGGTCATTTCAATATTGAAGTCATTGCCACAGGGGAAAGATGTTTGATAGGTCTGTGGAAAAAAAAAAAAAAAAAAAAACTGTTATCTTCCAGTGGGTCAACATCTTGACAATAAGATTGCTCAAACACATTCCCCAGGGATTCTCAAATCGAAAGCCAACCCAAAGGGCACCTTAGCTGCACAAAATCTTTTTTTTTTAAATTATTTACCAAATCATAGGTGACATGTGCCCCAAATGGATTGTTAAAACAACAGCATTCTTAAATAGATGAAAGCTAATCCACTAAGGCAAAACATATATGAAAACAATTATTAGAGGGCTGGGGAGATGGCTCAGCAGTTAAGCGCTTGCCTGTGAAGCCTAAGGACCCCGGTTGGAGGCTCGATTCCCCAGGACCCAAGTTAGCCAAATGCACAAGGTGGCGCATGCGTCTGGAGTTCGTTTGCAGTGGCTGGAGGCCCTGGCATGCCCATTCTTTCTTTCTGCCTCTTTTTCTCTCTGTCACTCTCAAATAAATAAATAAACATAAAAAAGATTTAAAAACAAATATTAGAGACCTAGTTTTTGGGGAAAATGTGTTCAACCCAATTTTTTATTTTCTTATGCTTGAACTTAACATTGACAGAAAAGAACACTGGCATGTTACTTTCCCTTATAATTTGGTTTTCATTTGAGAAGAAACATGTTAAAGATAGTGCCTCACTACATACCTTTTTGTTTTTAAGATGCATTCTTTAGAGATTATGTGAATACTTATTAAACCACATGACAGGAATGGGAATTTCACGTGTTTTTTTTAAATGTTCTTACTAGCACTCAAGGTAATTGATTCAAACATTTTATTTCAATTATTTTCTCTTTTTCCTTCATCTCAAAAGGAGATCATCTGAATTGCTCTAATCTGAAAAACAACAATAAGTGTAGCAAATACTTGACAATGAAGACGAAAAGCCTCTAAAAATCTGTTGCCTTAGCAACAGCAGGAATGTGGAAGAATAAGAATACACTGTCAGGACATCATTTCAGATTCCCAAGATTTGAGGCCTAAATACAGTCAGCTTTCATTAGCTTTTTGTTTTTCCCAGCAGGTCCTTGGACTTTGAAACAAAACCTGAATGACAGCTATGAGCCATTCCAGCCCGGCTCCTGATTAGCTATGCCAAACAAAACAACCCTCTGCAGTGTAAACTTTCCAGGCATCTGCAAGCAAGCCTCTGTTAGAGACTATAATTCCTCCCTGAGATGTGAGGGAGAGTCGGAGGTAGGGGGTGAAGGATGGCCTGAGGGGGAAGGGTGGAAAGGATAAGACCTTCCCCACTACATCCAACTCATTTCCCGATGAAAGCAAGGGGAAATAAAACAGAAATTGTTGCCATGCTGTTGCATGCGGTTTCAAACTCTGCCTTATTTCACCCTGTAACAAATTCTCTAAATCAGAACACTCTATTCCAATCAACATCCACTACATCTGTGCTTCAGAACCACCAGTGCCTTTGAACCAAACAAATAATCCTGAAGCCTTGTAAGAGCCTGATAGAGCCAGCAGTCAATTAAAGATATCAAAAAATAAAAAGAGAGAGAGAAGATGGAAGACAACATACAAATTAACAGTGCCCCAAATGAATGAAAACTGACATTTTGTGTCATTTTTTGCTCGTTCAGTTTTGGTAAATGTGGACCTAAGCTTAATCACACCAAATGACACTGAACTCTTCCATGTGGTCCCATCTGCTACATGATTAGATCTCTGAGGTACTATTAAGCTTCCTTCTTATAACCAGGACCATTAATTCTTCCCAAAGAACATACCTTTAACTCCACAAAAGAGTTGGAGATTAGATCTCAAAGCCGTCAATTCTAATCAGATGCTTGATTTCTAAGTTAATAACAGTTTTGGAAAAAAGTTGCAGAGAATTGTGTACCAGAGTGATAAATGGTGATTCAGCTAGGAGGAGATGAGTTAAAAGAAAAGATCGACTTGAAACCTGCCAACAAGCGCCTATTGCTTCAGAAGTAAAAAACAATTCATTTTGTAGTTCATGGCCACACAGCAAGAAGACAGGCACTGAAGTCAGCTCTGGTCCTTTAGGACGTGGATCTCGGCTGCTTCTGAGATAACCTGCTGACGGTTGACTTACTTGGAATGCTAGCCAAACAAAATGCCCTATTTGTATTCAGTAACCACTCTTTTTTTTTTTTTTTAAACAGTGTCCTGATTAAGTAGCATTTAAGGTCAGGAGAATGGCTCCGACTTCCTAAAATGTAGTTTGTAGATATGTGACAGCTGATGCAACAGAAAACTTAGCCATTTGCATAACCACTTCATAAAAGTCTTACTTAAGATTTAAAATGCTAGATTTAATATTTAAATTCTAGCTCACACAGAAGAGAAGACTCGATATAAAGGCTCATCAAAATCATAATCAGGGACACATTACTTTTGGAAATAAAGACAAGAAAAAATGCCAATGTTTAAGACAGAAATACCAAATTAGCACACTACATCTCCAAGCATTTTGTTCAATGTACCTCTTAAAACTGCCACTCTATGAAAGTACAGAAAAACCTTAGAAATATATATATTTTTTTGCAATTGATGAAGACAGAAACGGTGATCCTGGAACAATCGAAAGCCCCTCGACGGTGAATCTGTGTGGGCAACCCCAAAGCAAACCTGCTGATTCAGCACAAAGTCATCAACAGAATTCTTATCTGTAAAAGGAACAATCCATTGTCCGCTTGAAACAAAGGGCAAGGCACAGGAAATCAGCCAAAATCTGGGCCAGATGGTCACTGATTCAAGTTTCACCCTCCCCATCCCCCGCTTAGCCCCCTGGCACTCCCAAACTAATGCAGAGAGCATTTTCAGTTACCAGGTAGCAATCCTGAGAGCGAGGCATAAAGTTTTCACAACTACCTAGACCTCCCCACCCAACATCGACTTGCTAAAGCAGATGCCCTTGTAAATGACAGAGAAAGTGGATGTGCAACAATTTACTGAAAAGAACATGCCTCTGAAAACCCACATGTCATGACATGTCATGAAGTTTCACCGACAGCATGATTAAAATTATCCATGCTAATTTATTCTCATTTGTCTTTTTTTTCTTGTTTTCTCAAACCATGCCACCAAATAGTAAAGAACCCAGAGTGAGTGGGTCACAGCCATTTGTTTCAGGTTCATATCAGTGAGCCATCACCTTGCAAAGGGTTCATGGTTTGCAACCCAGAAACACTCTTCTTTCTACAACTACAATGACCAATGACAAGCTTACCAACATGAATAATTGTAATGCATACTAATGCTACTTTCCAAGTGGTATGAAGAAACATAAAGTTTTATTATAAAATGTACATGTCAGACTAAGTAGGCTTTGATCCAAATAATAAGATAGAGCATTATTTTGTTGTGTAAGCAGAAAAAAGCAATGGTTGGACAAAGTAAAAGCATAAACACAGCATAGTATTTTTTTTCAAAGTATTTATATACTGTACCAGGAATTCAAAAAAAAAAAAAGAAAGAAAGAAAGAAAAGAAAAAAGCACTCCTCCACACAAATCCTCCACAAGGTCTGACATTCAAATAGAGAACAACTCTGGAGTTCAGAGGAAGGGGAGAAAGGCTGAGGAAGAAGAAAAGAGACTTGTGCTCCAGGGGAAACGTGCATGTAAGAATGATGCTAATATTCCTGTTTGCCAGGAAAACACCTCAACATATTCCACTGGCACTATGGGAGGAGCAGGAGGGAGACCATCATTGGTTTTGATTACAAAATGTGGGGAAAATACTTAGTAGCAGAGGCCAGTAAGTTAAAAAGGAGATATAAAGGGAAGAGAAAGGAAGGGAGGAGGGAACTTAATAGGTTGGTATTGTATATATGTAAGTAGAATGACTGAGACGGGGAGATAATATGATGGAGAATGGAATTTCAAAGGGGAAAGTGTGGGGAGGGGAGGTATTACCATGGGATATTTTTTATAATTATGGGAAATGTTAATAAAAATTGTGAAAATTTTTTAAAAAATGCTGTTTTTGACTTCATCTGACAGAAGCTATAAATTAGAACACTGACATAGGACACACTTCAGACCCCCTACTGGTTACTGCAAAGCTCAATTTTGAGTTCAAAACAGCAATTATTAGAGTAGAACATGCAGAATTATGTCTTAAATTTATAGTAAAAAATTGCAAGCACTTGGTGAAAACTTACTTGTTAAAGTATGCCATAAATAAAAATTCAAGACCTCACAAAAATGTTCAAACCCCAACTCCTTTTCTTTTCCTGGATTAAAAAAACAAATAAATGTGGGGGTCTAAGGATGTACTCACAATGGAGTGCCTACCTATGCTGCACAACACACACACACACACACACACACACACACACACACACAATTTAGAATAAAGTTCTTTTTCTTTAAGGAAACTCTTGCGTCTATAGGGGGTTGCTTGCAAAATATTTGCATTTATCGGGCTTGAGTAAATTCTATCAACTAACAAATACAATCCCTTCAGTAAACTTTATAGTCCTTTCAACAATTTGGAAATATCAACGCAGGAATCCATTTGATGGGCCTACTGAAACATCAGCTCTGCCAAAATTTACATATAGAAAGGTTAGGGTAGATCAAAGAGGCTTGGGTCTGTTTGTTTGTTTTCTTAACACAAGATAATCTCAGGCTAGTAGGGCAACTACTGGAAACAAAAATGACTTCAAAATCAGCAGCGACCCCCCCCACACACACAAAAAAAGGCCTGATTTATTGAAGGGAAGCAGAAAAGATTGCTGAAGATAGAAGACCACTTTCTTTAAGAAGGTATTCCAAGGTAACTCACACAAGGCCAACAGTCACTATATAACACTGCGAAATTACAGAGCTTCCAATTTAGACCTTTTGTCTCAATAGTGATAAGTAGAAACTAACTCAAAACCTTTCCAGCAATAGTTGCTCCTAAAACTGGACTTATAATTACAGGAACAGATTAACCTTTAATTAGTGATTAAAAATATAATCTAAAATCAGGCGTGGTGGCGCATGCCTTTAATCCCAGCACTCAGGAGGTAGAGATGTAGGAGGATCGCTGTGAGTTCGAGGCCACCATGAGACTCCATAGTGAATTCCAGGTCAGCCTGGGCTACAGTGAAACCCTACTTCGAAAAACCAAAAATATATATGTATGTATGTATGTGTGTGTATATATATATATGCACATATATATATACATATATAGTCTAAATATACATAGTATATAGATAATGTGTGTGCCATACATTATGTCAATGTGCTTATATATATAGTCCGCCTCATCCAGGAAATTTCTTAACTATTGTTATATTGCTTTAAATCAAGCACATAAATTAACTTTTATTTCAAGGAATGGTCTGAACTTAGAAAAACTGTTGAGAGAAAATTGATCAGCAAGAATCTTTAAAATAAGACAATTGAGTATTGGCTGCTCAATATTGTCTTTCTTTGGTGTACAACGGATTTCAGTACTCATGGAGAAAACAACAACAACAACAAAAAAGAAAATGACTATCCATGTTAAAACTCTCTTTACCTTCTGAGCCCATCCTTAGAATCCCTCAGATAAATTTACATTTAAATGAAATACACAGGAAGACAGCTGGGCTATCATAACCCACTCTCTCATACACATTAATGCCTTCAGCCATTTCAATCTCCAGTTTTTAGGGAAAAGAAAGGTATGAAAACAGTTAAGAGTTTCATGGATTAGCAGCAAGGTAGTTTTGTTTTGTTTTGTTTTGTTTTGTTTTTTCCTGATAGGGAGTTAGCTAGGAACTGGCCCACAGAAACACGGGTGCCACCTTGCTTGCCCTGGCAGGACTAGAACTCAAGTCTCATTTGGTCTCATCCAAGATGGCTGATGGCAACAATTTCCCATTGCTTCCCCCAGTTAGCTTAGCCCATGCAGGTCCTCCCTAAGTCAATACTCCTGCAGGGCCCATCAGCCAATCAGGCCCCTCTCTACACACCTAAGCCTGGTGATGAGGCTCATTCTGATTGTATGTCTGAGCCATATAAATGGGCCTGAAGCAGTGTATAAGTCCCTTCTCTCCTATTCCCTCCCCTCTCTGGGGAGATTTCCTGTGATGTAAGTTTCTAGAAAACCAAGGTTTGGTTTGGTTTGGTTTTCGAGGGAGGGTCTCGCTGTAGCCCAGGCTGACCTGGAATTCACTATGGAGTCTCAGGGTGGCCTCGAACTCATGGCGATCCTCCTACTTGTCCCTCACGAGTCCCTCCCGAGTGCTGGGATTAAAGGCGTGCGCCACGAAGCCTGGCTTCTTTTTCAAATATTTATTTATTTGAGAGTGACAGAGAGAGAAAGAGTCAGAGAGAGAGAGAGAATGGGCGCACCAGGGCCTCCAGCCACTGCAAACTCTATATGTGTGCGCCCCCTTGTGCATGTGGCTAATGTGGGTACTGGAGAATCGAGCCTCGAACTGGGGTCCTTAGGCTTCACAGGCAAGTGCTTAACCACTAAGCAATTTCTCCAGCCCTTGCTTTCCCTCTTAACTCTCCCGAAAACAAATCTCATTATTTACCCCGTTAAAAAAAAAGCACTACGTTTTAAAAGTTCATTATCTACATTTGTCAGATAATAATGCATTTTGTCTTATGCAATTAAATGTGCTTTAAATTAAGTTAAATCGAGCTTTCATTCATTTTCTTTCTGATAATTTCACAATGCCTTAAATTTACTACCTAAAGAGACCTAAACAAGAACACGTTTATTAAAATGGAGTTTGACTCTGTAAGACAAAAATTAAAAAAATAGAATATGCATTAGTAGTGGTCAAATTCATATGCCTCCCCACCCAAAAATAGTGTATCTCTCAGTTTTGATATCACTTATAGATCCCTTAATATCCATGAAGTATCACCAACTAACAATGTTCATGTCAGGATTTCCTTAGCATTAGCTTCAGACTTTCCAGCTGTGTTTTAGACTTCATATTCCATGCCTTATGGACACATTTAAAACACCATTTAGTTACAAACAAACAAGAAATGAAATGGACATTAAAACTCTATTAGGTTTCAGCTCAATTAAATTCTTCCAAAATTTTGGTATTGGGGAACAGAACAAATACCCTTACAAATTATGCCACATAATTTTTATTGCATTAGTAGCGGTTTGAGTGAAATTAAATCTGGATCTACAAAACCACAAGCCACATGCCTGTGTTTGAATTAGTCGTAGCTTTCCCCAAGGGAAAGAACAGCTCTTTATTTTCCTTTCTCTTTCTCCACAGCCTCCACTCCAATTATAGATGCCTAACAAAGTCTTTGTAATGTAATTATATCATTAATTTCCTGCCCAGTGGAGAAGTCCATTATCACCACTGTATATGAGCTTCTTGCTCAGCAGGAAAATTATGAAAAATTATTTTTAAGGAAGTGATAATTGTATTAGAGAAAATAATAATTTCATCCAAATTTAAACCGAGAGATTGTTTGATAATTACTGCCTTAAAAGAATGACTACAAATTAAACACACCCCTTAATCTAAGATAGAATTATGGTGTCTGCCATTCATGAACTTTGGCTTTCCAAGAGTAAACACAATATGTAGATGTAGGGTAATCTCCTGGAAAGCAATGTCTAGTATAAGCACACACTATTTTACCTATGCTTTTGTAAATTTTTATTTATTTATTTGAGAGCGACAGACGGAGGCAGATATATATATAGAGAGAGAGAGAGAGAGAATGACCACACCAGGGCCTCCAGCCACTGCAAATGAACTCCAGATGCGTGTGCCCCCTTGTGCATCTGGCTAATGTGGGACCTGGGGAATCGATCCTTGAACCGGGGTCCTTAGGCTTCACAGGCAAGCACTTAACCGCTAAGCCATCACTCCAGCCCAAGCACACACTATTTTAATTTAGGAATATAGTCAATATGAATTATAACATTTGCTACAGTACAAAAAAATTAATCGTCATTTCACAGAACACTTTTCTTCTAGATTATTCTCTGTGGAATTTACTTAAATATTTCTTATGGCTATAAAAGTCAAAACAATGATGCCTACTTTACAGGGTTTTCTGAGGATTAGAAATAATCTGTGCACAATGCATAAGACAGAATTAGTGTTCATTCATTATATTATGAGCAGCTTGCCATAAGTCAAATTATTCAATAGTAGGGGAGATCTAAGTAGAGGAGAGTATTGGGATCACAAAGGCCTTTATAGCTTTTTTTTTTTTTTAATTAATTTATTTTTTGAGAGCGACAGAGAAAGAAGCAGATAGGGAGAGAGAGAGAATGGGCGCACCAGGGCTTCCAGCCACTGCAAACGAACTCCAGACGCGTGCGCCCCCTTGTGCATCTGGCTAACGTGGGACCTGGGGAACCGAGCCTCGAACCGGGGTCCTTAGGCATCACAGGCAAGCGCTTAACCGCTAAGCCATCTCTCCAGCCCCAATTTTTTTTTAATTTTTTTTTATTTATTTATTTGAGAGCGACAGACACAGAGAGAAAGACAGATAGAGGGAGAGAGAGAGAATGGGCGCGCCAGGGCTTCCAGCCTCTGCAAACAAACTCCAGACGCGTGCGCCCCCTTGTGCATCCGGCTAACGTGGGACCTGGGGAACCGAGCCTCGAACCGGGGTCCTTTAGCTTCACAGGCAAGCGCTTAACCGCTAAGCCATCTCTCCAGCCCCTTTTTAGCTTTTTAAAAATCGTGTGTGGGGGTTGGAGAGATGACTTAGCAGTTAAGGTGCTTGCCTGGAAGCCTAAGGACCCAGGTTCAATCCCCTAGTACCCACAGAAGCTAGATGCACAAGGTGGTACATGCACATGGAGTTCGTTTGCAGTGGCTGGAGGCCCTGGTGCAACCACTCTCTCTATCTGCCAATTTTTTTCTCTCTCTTTCCAATAAATAAATTATATATAACAACATATATATAGTTTGTTTGTTTCTTTTGAGGCAGGGTCTCACTCTAGCCCAGGCTGATCTAGAATTCACTAAATAGTCTCAGGGTGGCCTCGAACTCACAGTGATCCTCCTACCTCTGCCTCCCAAGTGCTGCACCCAGCAAAATGTTGTTGTTTTTTTTGTTTTTTTTTTTTTAATTTTTTTATTTATTTATTTGAGAGCGACAGACACAGAGAGAAAGACAGATAGAGGGAGAGAGAGAGAATGGGCGCGCCAGGGCTTCCAGCCTCTGCAAACGAACTCCAGACGCATGCGCCCCCTTGTGTATCTGGCTAACGTGGGACCTGGGGAACTGAGCCTCGAACCGGGGTCCTTAGGCTTCACAGGCAAGCGTTTAACCGCTAAGCCATCTCTCCAGCCCTGTTGTTGTTTTTAAATGATGTGTGTGTGTGTGTTTCCACATAAGTGAATGCAGATGTGTATATGCCATGGTGAACGTGCACATGTGGAATTCAGAGGACGGTCTCTAAGGTGTCAGTCCCAGCCTTCCCCCAGCTCTGGAGCAGGGTCTCTTTTGTTAGTTGCCGCTGTGTTTGTCAGGCTAGCCGGCCTGGAAGCTTCTGGGTACTCTCCTGTCTCGGCCCCTCACCTTGCTGTAGGAGCACTACAAATACTTACACTACCATATCTGTCCTTCTGTGGGTTCTGGGGGTGCAAAGTCAGGTCCTCACGCTTCAGCAGCGAGCTCTTAATCCACTGAGGTGGACATCTCCCTAACTGTATGACTGCTTTTTTTTTAAATTAAAGACTATGTTCTGTGCATTTACATTTACACTGGTATATCACACACAAACATTCCAATTCTCTCTCTCTCTCTTACACACACGCACACACACACACACCCTTTTCTCTGCCATATATTATGGTATTGCTTCACAGTTTCTGCTCTGGAGATTCAAATTGAGATAAGCATGCTGCTGACTCAGGAACATTCACAATGGCAAAAACCCTCAAACATTTAGAATACCCGAAATACCATAACCACAGTCTATATGTCACACTCCAACAGAGAAAGCCCCATTGGGTTGCACAGGTGGTCCACCAAAAATCTTTTACTGACACAACTCCAGTATAACTTGACCAAGAATGCTGTAAAAATATCATACTTAGTATTTGATTTGCCCCTTGTACAACATAAACAAGGGAGAAAGGGGTGGGTTTTTTAAAACTTGGTCTAATTTTCCAAGAACAGAAGCTCAGTAACATTACTAATTTGGAGGCAAAACAACTCTCTGATACATCCTGTGGGCTGCCAATCAATTCAACAAGTCTAATGATGAAAAGAACTAACATTTCTTGAGGGTTGATTTTTGCACCAGGCATCCTGTTTGATGAGTTAGTCCACTATTATCAGAAATGAGACTACTTTTGGTTCAAAATGTATGTCAATTATCTTGGCATCAAAAGATGTCAAATCTCAGAGAGGGCTGGAGGTAAGGCTCAAGGGCATACTTCTTGCCTAGCATGCAATGTTTTCTGAGAAAAAAACAGTTATTTGTTCAACAGATATTTTATCTTTCTTTAAAATTTTTTTGTTACTTTTTATTTACTTATTTGAGAGCGACAGACAGAGAAAGAGGCGGATAGAGAGAGACAGAATGGGCGCGCCAGGGCCTCCGGCCACTGCAAACGAACTCCAGATGCATGCGCCCCCTTGTGCATCTGGCTAACGTGGGTCCTGGGGAATGGAGCCTCCAACCAGGGTCCTTAGGCTTCATAGGCAAGTGCTTAATGGCTAAGCCATCTCTCCAGCCCAATTTCATTTCTTAAATAGTTGATTCCACTGGCTTTGTATTGTAAGGCATGATGAGCCCTCCAGAGAATATAAGTGCGTTCACATCAACCCACAGGCTAGTCCTGGGAGATGCCAGAGCTCACAGCTGGGGGGGGGGGGGAGTTACAAATCTAAACCTCACAGGGTTATAATGTTTCAAGAAATTGCTCACTAAATAGGTACACCCCCCAAGCTGCCAATTCTGTAGAATGCAATTAGCTGGTCAATACTTTATAGGCAACACTGCCTTAGATATGTCAGTGCTAGATACTTTGAAAAAAATACACGAAAGCAATGTTGGCCAGGCATGGTGGTGCACACCTTTCATCCCAGTGCTTGGGAGGTAGAGGTAGGAGGATCGCCTTGAGTTCAAGGCCAGCCTGAGTGCACATAGTGAATTCCAGGTCAGCCTGGATTAGAGCGAGACCCTATCTAGAGGAAAAAAAAAAAAGTCATATTAGGGCTGGAGAGATTGCTCAGTGGTTAAGGCACTTGTGAATAAAGCCTAAACAACCAGAGTTTGATTCCCCAGTACCCACACAAAGCCAGATGCACAATGTGATACATACATCTGAAATTGGTTTGCTGTGGCTAAAGGGCCTGGCACACCCATTCTTTCTTTCTGTCTCTCTTCTATCTCTCTCTGTTTACAAATAAATATATATATACTTATACAAATAAATAAATATATATATGTTTTACAAATAAATATATATATTTATATTTATATATATTATATACATAATATGATATATATGATATATATATATCTATCATATTACCTCTTAAGAGACTTGTATTCTAATATTCAGGGAAAATACTTTATGAAACAATAGAAATATTGACAAGTCCTAAAAGTATTAAACAATCAATGCCATAGAAATACAGAGCAGAAGAAAGCTAATAAAAACTCAATAGTCGGACTGGAGAGATGGCTTAGCGGTTAAGCGCTTGCCTGTGAAGCCTAAGGACCCCGGTTCGAGGCTCGGTTCCCCAGGTCCCACGTTAGCCGGATGCACAAGGGGGCGCACGCGTCTGGAGTTCGTTTGCAGAGGCTGAAGCCCTGGCGCGCCCATTCTCTCTCTCTCCCTCTATCTGTCTTTCTCTCTGTGTCTGTCGCTCTCAAATAAATAAATAAATAAAATTTAAAAAAATAAAAATAAAAAAAAAACTCAATAGTCAGTCTATTTTCATAAAAGAAATAAACCAAGTCGGGCATGGTGGCACACGCATTTAATCCCAGCATTCGGGAAGCAGAGGTAGGTGGATCACCGTGAGTTCAAGGCCACCCTGAGACTACATAGTTAATTTCCAGGTCAGCCTGGGCCAGAGTAAGAACCTACCTCGAAAAAAAAAAAAAAAAAGGAAGGAAGGAAGGAAGAAACCAAATTAGATCTCAAAGCAGGGCTCTCTACTAACTTTATTGGAAATGGTGCCCTGGGTCCTGTTCCCAAGGCTCAGCACCTGCATTTAAGCAGCATCTCTCACAAACTCCCACACAAGTGATTTATAGTTGACAAACACTGTGCTAAGAGACTGATTTGAATCTGGAGAGCATTACTGTCTACCAGCACTTTCTATGGAAAACTCTTCAGATGGAAACTTTCTATCCCTTGGCTTTTCAAGACAAAGTCACTAGCTCTAAAAAATGCAATTAATATACCAGAGGAATTGAATTTTAAAGTAGATTACATTTTTTAATTAGTTTTAATTATAACAGCCATATCTTTTTTGGGGAATAAGGGGGACTTTTTCTGAAAAAGAAACGCCATGAGTCAAATCAAAGGTGGGAATGGTGGCGCACACCTTTAATATCAGCACTTGGGAGGCAGAGGTAGGAGGATCGCTGTGAGTTCGAGGCCACCCTGAGACTACATAGTGAATTCCAGGTCAGTCTGGGCTAGATAGATCTACCAAAAACAAAAGGCAGGACTGCTCATGAGCAAGATATATGGACAGAAGAGACAACTGACTGGCTAGAGGTTTTGTCTTGGATAATGCTGGGCTCACAGTCTAAAGAGCCTTGAAAGGAACTGAGGAAATTCAGTTTCATGGCACACGGCCCTAGTAAAGCATGGAATTTGTAAACGCTTACCTCAGAGAATGGACTCTTCCCCAGGCTCATGGGGAAACCTTGAATATTCCACACCAGTCATAGCAATTCCATTTTCACGGTCAGTGATAAATGCTGACCCAAGAGAGTTAGGGCATTTATGCATGTGGATAGACTTTAAAAAGTTAACCTGTAGCTGGGCATGGTGGCACATGCCTTTAATCCCAACACTCAGAGGCAAAGGTAGGATCTCTGTGAGTTCGAGGTCAGCCTGTCAGATTACACAGTGAATTCCAGGTCAGCCTGGGCTAGATCAAGACCCTACCTCAAAACAAACAAACAAGCAAACAATAACCTGGAAAACATGAAACATTTTTCTGGGTCTAATCAAAGCTGTGTGAGGATATGAATCTTGAGTGTGCTGGAAAAAAATAAGTCTTAGGGTAATAGAAACCTAAATTGGAAGACAAATGTCAACAAGCTGAGGATGACAGAGAGTGATCAGAAGAACTGGACTGCCAGGCACAGGGGAGGGAGGGGTCTAACCTGGAGTCTCAGGCCAGAGAGTGGGACAGGAGAACTGAGTTCGAGGGAAGCCTGGGCCCCGCCATAAGACCATCTCTTGGGAAACAGAAAAGTAAGCAAGAAAAACTGAGACCTGGGCATCATCCAGTGTCTGAATAAACCGGGGAACTGCTCCCTCCCTGCCCCTCATTTTGATTTTGCCACACACAACTGACAACATTAGATGCAGTTCTAATATTTAGGGCAACACTCTTTGGGAAAGACTGTTAAAGCTCACAGGTAGTCACTGGGAAGATCTGATCAAATTCAAAGGCTGAATTCTAAAAAAAAAAAAAAGCACTTAAAAATGATATATATGGGGTTAGAGATGGCTTAGTGGATAAGACATTCACCTCACAGCCTAAAGACTCAGGTTCAATTCCCCAGTGCCCAAGTAAGCCAGATGCACAAGGTGGAGCATGCATCTGAATTTATTTGCAGTGGCTGGAAGCCCTGGAGTGCCCATTCTCTCTCTCTCTCAAATAAATAAATAAAATACTTTTTAAATAGCATGTATGATAAAGACTGGAAGATAGGAATTACAGAATCAACAAAACTAGATTAAAAGTCTGAAAGTCAAAGTTACCAAAAGATTTTGGAAATATCAGAAAAATGTAACTATACTAACATAAAATCATTAACACATGTTGATAAATAACTACACAAGCATTATTAACTCATTTTGTATAAAAAAGGGGAGCAAGATTCTAAGCAATGTTTATTTTTTCTATTATTCTCATGTTATTATACAAATTATGAATTCTACTTAAAATTTAAACATAATGAAATATAATTTCTCTATATTTGTATATTCATTTTTTTTAATGGAAAAGTTCTTGAAAAATTATTATTCTATATTAGCTGTGATTTAAGATATGAGAAGTGACTAAGAAACATGCTAAACCAGAAGGCATGCAAAAAGAACTGGCTAGGCCGGGCATGGTGGCACATGCCTTTAGTCCCAGCACTCGGGAGGCAGAGGTAGGAGGATCACTATGAGTTCAAGGCCACCCTGAGACTACATAGTTAATTCCAGGTCAGCCTGAACTAGAGTGAGACCCTACCTCGAAAGCCAAAAAAAAAAAAAAAAGAACTGGCTAGGTGACCTTGAGCAAGTCACAAGAAACCTACCATGTTGTTTTCTCTCAGGGTAAATTGACCTCTAGCTGTAAAATCCAATAATACTTCATTTAAAAATGGAAGGAACCTCTCTTGACTACAAAGTGGCATACAATTGATCCCAAACTTTAATTTTCTTTGGACTGGGAGTGTAGCTCAGTGATAGGGTGCTTGCTTAGACTGAATGAGGCTCTTAACTCAATCCCCAGTACTGAAAAAAAGAAGCTTAAGTTTAAAAAAATTATTATTTAAGCTCTGTTCTCAACCTTTGGCTTTTGACCTGAGTCTGCAAAAGAATAAAAGTCAGTCTGTCCCAAATTCTCTGAGCAAATGGAAAATCCTAGAAAGTAATTCTGCTTTATGGCTTTAATAGTTTTTAAAACAAAATGTATGCATGCATTTTTCAGTAAGTAAAAATTTGGTTTTGGACTTCTAATTTTTTTTCATTTATTTACTTATTTGAGGGGGAAACAGAGGCAGATAGAGATAGAGAGAAAAAGAGAGAGACCAAGAGAGAATAGGCACACCAGGGCCTCCAGCCACTGTAAATGAACACCAGATACATGAACCACTTTGTACATCTGACTTACCTGGGTCCTGGGGAATCAAACCTAGGTCCTTTGGCTCATAGGCAAGTAACTTAATCACTAAGACATCTCTCCAGCCCTGAACATTTTTTTCCTATAGCACTGGGAATTAAATCCAGGGCCTCAGGCATGCCAGACAAGTGCTTTACCACTGAGCCATACCCTTTAGTGGGTTTTGGACAAATAAATGCAAATCAAAGTCATATATTAATATCAAGTAGGCATCAAGAAATAATTTAACATTATTTGTAACCTGAATTTCTACATAACAAATAGGCCAAAACATTTATTTTATTTATTTACTTATTTTTAGTTTTATTTTTTATTTATTTATTTGAGAGCGACAGACACAGACAGAAAGACAGATGGAGAGAGAGAGAATGGGCGCTCCAGGGCTTCCAGCCTCTGCAAACGAACTCCAGACGCGTGCGCCCCCTTGTGCATCTGGCTAACGTGGGACCTGGGGAACCGAGCCTCGAACCAGGGTCTTTAGGCTTCACAGACAAGCGCTTAACCGCTAAGCCATCTCTCCAGCCCTATTTTTAGTTTTTTGAGGTAGAGTCTCATTCTAGCTCAGGCTGACCTGGATTTCACTATGGCGTTTCAGGGTGGTCTTGAACTCATGGAGTTCCTACCTCTGTCTCCCAAGTGTTGAGATTAAAGACGTGTGCCACCACACCTGACAGGCCTAAACATTTTTCATATTTATTATCATTTGGAATTATGCTGCCTCTGTAAAGTTATACTTTTTACAAAATATTTAAAAAGAATGTTTCATATACTAGAGGCTTCAGTCTTTTATCTATACTTGTAGAAATTTTTCCTTATTTGTCATTTATCTATGATATTTATTTATGGTCATTTTTGCTTTGCAAAAATATTTTTGAGGGCTGGAGAGATAGCTTACTGGCTAAGGAGCTTGCCTGCAAAGCCAAAGAACCTAGGTTCCATTCTCCAGGATCCACATAAAGCCATATGCAGAAGGTGGCACATGCAACTGGAGTTCATTTGCAATGGCTAGTGGCCCTGACACACCCGTTCTCTTTCTCTGCCTTTCCTTCCCTCTCTCTCTCTCTAATTAATTAATTAAAAATATTTTTAATAAATTTTAAATTGTGGGTCTGAGGAGATGGCTCAGTGTTAAAAGCACTTGCTACTTAAACATAAAGGCCTCTAGGCTGGAGACAACCAAGTTCAACTTCCCAGAACCCACGTCAAAAGTTGGATTTAGCCATGCACATCTATAACCCCAATCCATAGGGGGCAAAGACCTGAGAATTTCTGGGGTTCACTGACAGGCAGCAGCTCTGGGTAGAGGAAGAGATCCCACCTCAAGGAAATAGATAGGCAGGTAAACAATAAGAGGGTACTGGATGGAGCACATGCATCTGCACACACACGTGTATTCACAACACACATACTCTGCACACAAAAAATTTTAAATATATTTTTAACTGTATATTTAGATTTATCTATCTTTTAATATATTTCAAGTTTCTTGCTTAGTTTCGGTGGCCTTCAACGACATAATGGCTGTTTAACTATGGAGTATGTTGACTGTAGAATACTATATAGTCATTTAAAAAGTAGGAGTGGGCTGAGGAGAAGGTTTAGCAGTGAAGGCGCTTGCCTGCAAAGCCAAAGGATCTCGGTTCGATTTCCCAAGAGCCACGTAAGCCAGATGCTCAAGGTGGGGCATGTGTCTGGAGTTCATTTGCAGCAGCTGCAGGCCCTGGTGTGCCCATTCTTTCTCTCTTTCTATCTCTCTCTGCCTCTTTCTCTCTCTCAAATAAATAAATAAATAGAATATTTAAAAAGAAATCAGGCTGGAGGGATGGCTTAGCGGTTAAGGCACTTGCCTACAAAGCCAAAGGACCCAGGTTTTATTCCCCAGGACCCACATTAGCCAGATGCACAAGGGGGGCATGCTTCTGGAGTTCATTTGCAGTGGCTGGAGGCGCTGGCATGCCCATCCTCTCCCTCTCTCTCTCTGTTAAATAAATAAATAAAAATAAAATATTTTTTAGAAAAACAAGATATGAGCCAGGCATGGTGACACATGCCTTTAATCCCAGCACTCGGGAGGCGGAGGTAGGAGGATCGCCGTGAGTTTGAGGACACGCTGAGACAACATAGTGAATCCCAGGTCAACCTGGGCTAGAGTGAAACCGTACCTCAAAAAGCCAAAAAAAAAGATATGATTTGAAAAAAACATACTATGTGCTAGGGAGATGGCTCAGCAGTTAAAGACACTTGTTTGCATAACCTGACAGCCGGGGTTCGATTCCCCAGTTCCCAAGTAAAGCCAAATGCACAGAGTGGCATATGAGTCTGGAGTTCATTTGTAGCAGCAAGAGGCGCTAACATGCCCATGCTTTCTCTCTCATGCACAAGTAAATAGATAAATAAATATTAAAAATCACTATAACACTTCTCACGTGAAGATTATTGTATTGGTGAATATATATGAATTTATGAAAAGATTTCATAGAGATGCAAAAACAGAGTAGTCGCCAAAATATTATGGTATTTGTTTCAAGATTTAATTGTTCTTTATTCAAGATCATATTTCAAGAAGAAACGGGGAAATAAAAGCAAATAAGAAAACTTGAGACAAAATGTAATTGATTTAAGTTCATCCTTAAAAAAAAAAAAAAAAAAAAAAAAGAAGCAGCCAGGTGTGGTGGCACATGCCTTTAATCCCAGCACTCTGGAGGTAGAGGTAGGAAGATCTTGGACAGTTGAAGGCCACCCTGAGACCACATAGTGAATTCCAAGTTAGCCTGAGCTAGAGTGAGACCTACCTCAAATATAATAATAATAATAATATAATAAAATGGCTTGGAATGTTGGCTTAGCAGTTAAGGTGCTTGCCTATAAAGCCAAAGGACTTGGGTTTGATTCCCCAGTACCCATGTAAAGCCATATACACAAGGCAGGGCATACATATGGAGTTATTTGCGATGGCGAGAGGCCCTGATGCACCCATTTTTCTCTCTCTCTCAAATAATTTTTTTTTTAATTTAAGAAAGAAAGAAAGAGAGGGAGGGAAAAAGACCTTGAGGGGAGGTGGCAGAGTTCTCTCGTGATGCTTCCCTGACTCTGTCATGTAATAGTTATAGTTTCTTAATTCCCTGAATAATAATTCCCCATAAACTTACTGCACTAATGTCCATACAATTGGTATAAACATTCAGGAAATTTGAAAATACAAGAAATGAATAAACTATTATACTAATTACGTCTTCTCTTCACACAGGTAGTGGCAGCAAATTCCTGCCCATCTGCTCTCATAAAACTAAATTTGTAGCCTGATGAATCTGAGGAATGGTTCTATGACTTTTGTGTCCATAGAAAAAAATGCCTAGGGAAGACTGTGAAGGCACAGTCATGGATTTCATTCCAGGAATGCTTATTCAGCCCACTCTGACTGAGGACCAGTGACCTGCATCTCATAAGAACATGTGGCAAGCTGGGCATGGCGGTACACGCCTTTAATCCCAGCGCCTGGGAGGCAGAGGTAGGAGGATTGCCGTGAGTTCTAGGCCACCTTGAGACACTATAGTGAATTCCAGGTCAGTCTGGGCTAGAGTGAGACCCTACCTCGGGAAAAAAAAAAAAAATCATGTGGCAGGTGTTGACCCTAAAACACAGTGAATCTGAAGATGTCTGTTCTCTTTCCAAACTGCTTAGCCAAAGAACCAACCCAGTGTGGTTACACTAGAGAACAAAGAGTTAAAAAGATCTAGATTTCCCCTCTGACCTAATCCCCACTCCCTCCTTCATCAGCCTGGCCTCATGATTACCCTCCATCCCCTGAACTTCCCAAGGCTCACTCCCGGCCTCCTTCAGGTCTTCCTCAGTGACACTTCTCAGTGACAGCAAAAACAGAATCACAATCTCCAGCTCACTCCCCGCTGCCCGCCCCCCCCCTCAGGTAGGGTCTCGCTATAGCTCAGGATGACCTGGAATTCACTACGTAATCTCACGCTGGCCTCGAACTCACAGCGATCCTCCTATCTCAGCCCTCCCAAGCACTGGGATTCAAGGTGTGTGCCAGGGCACCTGGCCCCGTCTCACTTTCTAATTCCTCTTTCTGCTTTCCTTTCCTTTCTTTCTTTCTTTTTTTAAATATATTTTATTTATTTATTTATTTGAAAGAGAGAATGGATGCACCAGAGCCTCCAGCCACTGCAAACAAACTCCACATGCATTCATCCCCTTGTGCATCTGGCTTATGTGGGTCCTGAGGAATCAAACCAGGGTCCTTTGGTTTTGCAGGCAAGCGCCTTAACCACTGAGCCATCTTTCCAGCCCTCCTTTCCTTTCTTGAACTTCACAAGAACATTTTTTCTTAATTTTATTTATTATTTATTTATTTATGGTTTTTCAAGGTAGGGTCCCACTGTAGCTCAGGCTGACCTGGAATTCACTCTGTAGTCTCAGAGTGGCCTCGAACTCATGGCGATCCTCCTACCTCTGCCTCCCGAGTGCCAGGATTAAGGGCGTGCGCTGCCACGCCAGGCCACGAGAGCGTATTTTTTACTCATTTTCTTTTGCTTAACCACTGGTGACAGAGATGTTTTGTCTCTCTTACCAGTCCCCACATCTAGAACAGAGCCTGGACAGAGTTCAAGAGCTTTCACTTGGTCAAGGTAACACCTATGCAGCTTGAGAAATGTGCAGCTGCTTCCTGAAGAGTTTGTTAACTCTAGAGACTCTCCTGCACTAGGTGGGGTGAGAAGGAGACTGAGTTTCTAACAAGAGCCCAGCTCATACACATGCTACTGAGAGGGTTGTCAAGAGCCTCTGCTCATTTTGGGGTGATAGCCCAGCTATTCTCCTACTCAAGATAATCTCGTCAACTGAAAGAGAAACAACCTGTCGCGCTTGTGCATATTTCAGAAGAGAAAAGATGGTTCCCTAACCCTTTGTATCTTTGTTATCCACCCAAAGAGGTAAAAATGACTCTATAACAGGGTTCTTGTCACTTAACATATTTAACACTGTTTCATAGATATTTACTATTGCTGATTTTTAACATTTATTTACATTCATTATAAATTCCCTTTTTTAAAATTTTTATTAGCATTTTCCATGATTATAAAAAAAAATCCCATGGTAATTCCCTCCCTCTCCCCCCCCCGACACTTTCCCCTTTGAAATTCCATTCTCCATCATATTACCTCCACATCTCAATCACTGTACAAATTCCCTTTTTTAAAAAAAAAAAACATTTTATTTGTGAGAGAGAGAGAGAGAAAGCAAGGGAGAGGGGAGGGAGGGAGGGAGGGAGAGAGGAGAGAGGGACTCATGCTGATACAAATGAACACTACACCCATGCCACTTTGGGTCCTGCTTAATGTGGATGCTAGGGGATGGAGCTGGGTTGGCAGGCTTTGCAAGCAAGTGCCTTTAATTACTGAGCTATCTCCCCAGTTCCTTAAACTTCTTATTCTGATAAATAACATTTCAGCTGATATTTTTGCTATATGCTTTTATGCATCTGGCTAAGTAAGTTTTTATTTTTTAACACAGGGTCTCAGTATGTAGCCCAGGCTGGCCTCCGGGTCTGGATCCTCCTGCCTCAGTCTTCTGAGTGCTGAGATGATAACACACACCCAGCCCAATTATTTCCTCTTAACAAATTCCCAGAAGGTAAATTTCAAAGTCAAAGAGTTTATCACTATCCAATACAAACTGTGTCTACTAGTGAAAATGTTCACTGTACCTGATCCAAAGTGGTAACAAGCAGCTACATGCAGTTATTGAGTACTTAAGAAACTGGATCTTTACTTGAAGATGCTAATTCATTACCTTTTGTTTTGTTTTGTTTTGTTTTATTTATTTATTTGAGAGCGGCAGACAGAGAGAGAAAGAGGCAGATAGGGAGAGAGAGAGAATAGGCACGCCAGGGCCTCCAGCCACTGCAAACGAACTCTGGACGCATGCCTCCCCTTGTGCATCTGGCTAACATGGGTCCTGGGAAATGGAGCCTCGAACCGGGGTCCTTAGGCTTCACAGGCAAGTGCTTAACCACTAAGCCATATCTCTAGCCCTAATTCATTAGCTTTTAAGTGACTACCTGTGGTTCAGGGATACCCTGTTTGATCAGGCAGATCTTAATACAGTGTTGATAAATGGTGACAGATTACTCTCCAGAAAAATTGCAATTATCTGCCTTTACTCTTATTATACATAAAAAAAATAGCCGTTGCTTTATCCAATTGGCAATAGTAGGTTTTATATGTTAAAACTTCACAATCAAGCTCAGTGCAGTGGGTCATGCCTTTAACCCAAGCACTTGGGGAGGCTGAGGTAGGAGGATCACTGTGAGTTCAAAGCCATCCTGGCCTAGAGTGAGTTCTAGAGTTCTAGGCCAGCCTGGGCTGGAAGGGAGACTATGGCTCAGAAGAAGATGAAGAAGAGGAGAAGGAGGAAGAAGAAAGGAAAGAAAGGAAGGGTGGAAGAAAAATTTTAGAATCTGAAAGTTGAAAAAGTCCTATGTAGTTTTAATGCATCTTTGATTACTGATACTGTTGATTGGGAGTTATTGACTCAGTCATTACACCTATTCAGTTATAAATACTGTCAGCCATATGATTTACTTCAGAGGTTGGAAATTATCTGGCTTGTAGATTTTTGTTAGGTCAATATTATTCTTTAAAATTTATTTTCAGCTGCACCCAAAAGATAAAACAGCCTGGCCACTTGTGCCCATATTCCCAAAAGGCAACAATCAGAAGAACCTTAGAAATTTTGCCACTTAGGCTGGAAAGATGCCTTAACAGTTAAGGTGCTTGCCTGCAAAGCTAAAGGACCTAGGTCTTATGCTCCAGGACCCATGTAAGCCAGATGCACAAGATGACACATGCGTCTGGAGTTCGTTTGCAGTGGATGGTTGCCCTGGTATGCCCATTCTCTCTCTTTCTCTCTCCCTCTGTCTGACTCTGTCTCTCTCAAAGAAATAAATAAAAATAAAATATTTTTTAAAAAAGAAATTCTGCCACTGGGCTGGAGAGATGGCTTAGCAGTTAAGGCACTTGCCTACAAAGCCTAAGGACCCAGGTTCGATTCCCCAGTAACCCACGTAAGGCAGACGCACAAGGTGACATAAGCATCTGGAGTTTGTCATGGCTAGAGACCATGGTATGCCAATTCTCCCTCTCTCATGCTCGCTCGCTCGCTTGCTCGCTCTCACTCGCTTTTTTTTTTTTATTTAAGAAATTCTGCCACTTTAGGCTTTCTTGTCCACCAGAACTCATCATTAAGACAAAATAATAAGGATTATTATTTTATAGTGTCCCGTTTCATCACTCAGACTACTGCTTGGCACATCCAGACATCTGACTTTATAATTCTGGCTTGAATTAAAATTTTGAAAGATCAAATGGTAAGGGCTGGGGAGATGACTCAATGGTCAAAAGTGCTTGCTTTCAAATCCAGCCACCTACTTAAAGCTGGCTGTAAAAAGTGATGCAAGCATCTACCATTCATTTACATGCCGCTCCCACACACACATGCGCGCGCGCGCACACACACACACACACACACACACACACACACAAATAAACATTAGATAACAAATGGCTAATCACAGCTAACTTTCATTCTGTGTCTAGCATGCAAAAGTGATTTATGATATTTTATTATTTTGCAACTAATATCTAACTAGCAGAACACCTTTGTTAGTGGGTATTGATGTTGCTTACTCTCTGGAACAGTTCTCTGTATCATCAGGGCAGGTTGGCAGGACCTCTTCCCAGAGTTTCTAACTCGGTAGGCTAAAGTGCATCCTGAGAATCAGCCTTTAACTGTAACCTCCAAGTACAACTTCACAACAAGCTTAGGTTTCCTCAAAAGACAGGGAGGAACACTCTTAGAATGGTGGTGACAATACATAATTTTAACAACATACTCCAAATTTGTGGGCCATTTTTTTTCTAAAACAACTCCCCATTTATTATTTCATTTTTACCTTTACAACAATCCTATACAAAAGTTGGTAATTAGGAGGACCGGATGTAGTGGCGCACGCCTTTAATCCCAGCACTTGGAAGGCAGAGGTAAGAGGAATGCCTTGAGTTCGAGGCCACCCTGAGTATACAGAGTGAATTCTAGGTCAGCCTGTGCTAGAGTGAGACCCTACCTTGAAAAACCAAAAAATAAAAAAAGTTGGTAATTAGGGTGGTAAATGTTAACCTCATTGTATAGAAGAAAAAGAACGCAATACACACACATAAAAAAAAAAAATCAATGAACTCCTTTAAGCATATAATAAATGAGAAAATTCAGAACAAGAAAGTCCTCTAACCTTGGTAAATGTAGGCAAACACAGCAATACAGTACACTAGAGAAGCTTGCTTCTGAAACTTGGTACCATTAAAAATAGAACCATGACCAGGGACAGACAAGACAAGACAAGATATGATTTGTTGCCACAGACATTTATCAAGAGCTGATTATGTGTTACTCTCTGTTAATCGTCTCTACTGTGGAGATTGTTGGGGATATTCCTAGAGCATAGGGGAAAATAAAAACAAAATCTGAAGCCACGGCCTTGAAAAGATAACGAATTCTCTCTATATTTTGTCATGTACAGACAGCACAGAAGCAGATAGAGTGAAGAGCCAGTGGCGAGGTAAACACGGGACTGGGGAGAAGTCGCGATGGGACTTCACATCTGGACATGGGGGAGTGGCCATGGCCAGTCAGTCAAGAATGGGAGGAAAGGAAGAGTTCAGATAGAGCCCTCCTAGGGCTCCCAGGGCTCAAAGGCACAAAGAGCTGCTGTTATCCACGTTGGGTGTGTGTTTGCCAAAAATATCAGGGCTGCTGGGACTCCAGAACTTACAAGGACATGCTTTTGTGTCGTCTAAGCTACCTTAAGTATATATAAGAGCCCAAGTCAGAGGACCTAACTTCATGATCCATTTGTAACCAAAAGATAACCTGAGTGGGGATCATAAATTTCCCCTCCCTGGTTTTGCACCAAGTTCAGCGGAGCATTCCTAGTAAAACGTCCATCAAACTGTGATCTCAGCAACGTTAATTATAAAACGGTCCCTCAAAGCAAAGGAGGACTGTGTTTTCACTTAAGATTTATATAGGTAGTAGTTATTAAGTCTAACAACAACTTTTCTAAGATCTAAAATAATAATAACAGCTAATAAATAAAACAAAATAAAAACACTGTACAATTGACTTGAAAAAGAGCTTATTGAAAATGTAAGATACTTTTCACTGGTGCTGTAACTGACCTCCCCTGGCTGGTCTTACGGGCTAGCTCAAAATCACTGGAGCGGTGATGCTTCCACAACTCCATTCAGAAAACTATACCTGTGCTAGAGAAAACTATCCCTTCCTGTGGCAAGAACAAAGAAATGCCAATCAAGGCACATGAATACCATTTTACACTGATCAACTAGTAACAATTTGTTTCAAATTACCAGATATCTGGAATTGCCTAATAATAACAAAGTAATATTTATATGTGTTTTTATGTTACTGCTTTGTATCTTACTTTGTAGAGAATTACTATTATAACCCACTTTCTAAATTAGAAATCTAAAATTCTGAAAAAACAAGTTTCTTAACCAATATCACTGATAAGTGATACAGTTTTAAACCCAGGACTTCTCATTTTAAAGTTTCTCCATTTACAACTATTGCCTCCCTGGGAAATAGCTTAAGGATATTGAGAGGGGAAAAAAAAAGATAAGAAAAAGAATGCTATACTCATGAGGACGGTCATTATATTTTTTAATTACTTGAAACAAAACTTAAAATAGGGTTAATTCAATTGTGGGCATTCATTGTATAAACTATTATAAAATTATTATAATAAGGAAATTATGTTTAAATGTTTATGCAAATCTTACAAAAATGTATCTGTAATATATGCCTTTCATAAGAACACGCATTTATATAACAAGATTGGAAAGGGAGCTAGAAAAACTATTACCACTTTAGAAGAATTTTACTATTGGTACTTAATTTGTACTTAATTGGAACTTAAGTTGAGAGCTTTTTTTTTTATCAGTTTTATCAGTAAATCAAGATTATTCTAAATACCTTTAGAAGTATGTTTTTTTTCTAATTTCTAATCATAGCCTCCCAATCAATCCCACTTTTAAGACACCATTATGATTCATATATATTATAGCTCTCCATCTTAGTATCAGTGATTTTTGTACTTACTATTCACAATATATTGTTGAAATCCCTTAAATGAGAACCTACATAGTGCCAAAATGAACTGTTTTTACTTTCACAATCACTCTCTCTCTCTCTTTAGTACCCACCTAGGAATCACAGCTCATAAAACGTTTTAAAGATTAGAAAAGCTGCCTACAGAGGACATGAACGCATACTTACACAGCAACTAAAATATATGAGGAATAAGGGGGGGGCATTTGTAACCCCAATTTTTTTGAGAATCACTATTTAAATCATATCATGATTTGAAGTAGGTAAATGAACTTTATTTGTACATTACAAAAAGAAAGAAAGAAAGAAAAGAGTTTAGCAAGAGTGATTTCCCTTAAAATGGCACTGAAAGTTGAGAGAATCATTCTCCAAGGTGACTTCCAGAGGAGGCCCATTCAGCCTAGGGGTCGGCCTTCACCAGCAGTGTTAGCAGACATTTTGTGGAAAAACCAAGTAGCTGTCTTCTAAAGACATCAGGGTCCCAAGAACAGAAACGCACTTTAAACATCTCTAACTTCCTCTTTATGAGTCTATCATTCAGGATCTTTTGGCCAGCCCACTATCTAATTAACTACAGCCCAACCGGCCATTGTTAGCCAGTCTTAGAACTCCTCCACAATTATTTCAACAATCAAATTTAGGAGTAAGAGGTAGCCTTAAAAACCACGTAGCCCACTCAGTTCCTTTAATTTCACTGAGAGGGTAACAAAAGCACTTCCCAGGAAGTTGTTTTTGTGTGGTTAGACAGCAAACGTAGGCCTAGCATTAAGAGATGGGATCCAGTATCTTAAACTTGGCCTCCATATTTCTCCTGGATCTTCCCCTTCCCATCCCCCCCCCCAAAAATAAATTGAGTGTGTGGTGCTGGGAATTGAACCCAGGGCGTCATACCAAGCACCCAACACTGAACTATAACCCCAGTCCTTACCATTTTTATATTATGTCACGTCAATGGGAGTATACACATGTCCTTTCAATGTTTTCAGATATATTCTGTAGCGGACCGAGTAACTACAGTTTTCATTCTTTACTTCATAAATTTCCAAGATGGAAGAAAAATTCAACAACAACAAAAAAGAACGTGCAAAGAACCTGGTGTGGGAGAAGCAGACAAGTTTCGTAGTTCTACTTCCTACCAGCACTTGGTCTAAGATATTAAGCATTCTAATGGATCTTCAAGACAGTAAGTGTCCAGCCTAGGCCAAATAAAAGATGCTGATGTCATGAGGCTATCAAATTAATAGTCATCACCATTAACATATACATTAACTTAAATAGGTATAGTTTTTACTTATATTTAGTTCCTTTCATCCTTGGCTTCTATAACATATTTCCAGTTTAAGAGGAGTTTTAGAACAGGACTCATACAAATTCACAGTTGTGGCTGCCTCAGGAAGCAGAGGATGGTGGTTTGGGTAGGACAGCTTAATCTGCACAGGATGCTCTACAGTTGTTTGAAACTTTTGCCCTACTTCTATTTCTTTTCACTACTTATTAAATTTCCTTTTATATATTCATGTAACTTTATTACCATTTTAATGAAATTATTTTCCTTCTTTTAAGTAAGTTTTTAGTATTACAATTTATAAAATTTCACGTAAATTTTCAGAGTCACAAAACTCAAGGCACACTTCCAAAATTTAAAATATAAGAACATGAACGGAGGAATGAGCAATTTATTTTCTTTTAACGGGAATGTTAAGTTCAAAACCTTTCGAACTGCTAGGCTGGCTTCTCAAAAGAGGTAACGTGGGAGATCTCACAGTTGGAAGAGTATAAATTCATATTTGGTTTCTATCTTGGCCAGAAACAGGGGTCCGGGTGGGGTGGGAAAGGACCTTGTAACAGTCAACATCCCAGCACACGGGAGGCAGAGGTAGAACGATCACCATGAGTTCGAGGCCAGCCTGAGACTACTTAGTGAATTCCAGGTCAGCCTGAGCTAGAGTGAGACCTTACCTTGAAAAACGGGGGGATGGGGGGTTCCTGGGGGAGGGAATGGATAACCTTAGTTGGAGGCAGCAGCTGTATGAACACATGAATCTGGTTCTGGGCTTAGGTTTACAGACAAATTCCACGCACTAAATCTATACAGATAAGTTCCTTTTAATGACGCTGGGGAGGAAAGGGGTTCTGCGGGGCATGGGTTTTCCCTGAACACACCGCCCATCATCATCGTGCCTGGCCAGGGCCCACTTCACCCTGCTGTGTGCTTGTAACATCAGGGTCAGCTGTCAACGCAACCCTTTGTGTCTCATTTCAGAAGAGCGAGCGAGCGAGCGAGCAAGAAACAAGAGATCGAAAAATGGAAACGATGCCCACCGCGCAGGACACACGCGCGCGCGCGCGCTCGTGACCTGGTGACATTTGGAGAGGAGGAAAGCCGTGCGTGCCGACCATCGCCCGGGCAGGGGGACGCTCTCAAAACTTTCCCAAACTGAGCTCTCACCCATGCTCTCGGCGGTGGTCACCCGGGTCACCTCGGATCCCCCCACCCCTCCCCGACCCCATCTCTCCCCGCGCCCTGGGAGCTCCGAGGAGCGGTGTCCCTGGATGCTGGAGAGCCCGGGGACCGCTCGGGGCGCGCCGCCCGCAGCCTCCCTACAGCTCCCCACCGCACACTCCATCCCACGCTCGGGCCACCTCGGCTCCCGCCACAAAGGACCCCGACCGGATGGGTTTCCCCCTCCATGGGCGGAGGGATCCCCCACCCCAACTCCCTTGGACGGGTCACTCCCGGTGGGGTGGGGAGGGGGCGCAACGGGTTCGCGTTGCTCGCTGGCACCCACTCTCGGAGGACACGACCCACAAGCAGCCCGCCAAAGGACAGCTCGGGAGCCCCGGGAGATGGAGCCCCGGCGCGCACGCACGCTCGCTCCCCGGCTCGCTCGTGTGCACCGGTCCGAGCTCCCCGCGCCTTCTCGGAAAGACCTGGGGAGCGCAGGAGTGTGTGTGTGTGTGTGTGCGTGTGTAGAAAGGGGGGATCCCCTTCAGCCACTCACCTGACCCTGACGGGGCCGCGAGGGTAGAGCAGCGGGGTTGCAGGGTGGCCCTCCGCCTCGGCCGGGCTGCTGGCTGCGCGGCCCCCCCCGCCCCGCCCCGGCCCGCGCCGCGCCAGCCTCGCCGGCTCTTTCGGTCTCCCGGCTCGCAGGGGGTCGCCGTGCTCGGAGCTCGAGCGCCGCCGCCCGCTGGCGTCTCTGTGGTCGGCGCTCGCCCGCTGGAGACTCGCTGACTGACTCGCGCGCGCGCGCGCGCGCCCCCGGGGCGGAGCGAGGCGCCGGGCGCCCGAGGCCCGGAGGCGGATTCCTCAGGTGCTGCCCCTCCCGCTCGTCGCCCGCAGCCATCGGGGCGCCCCCCCCCCCTTCACCTCCGCCCCTGACACCACGGACACCCCTCCTCGCTCGCCTCCTCGCTCTCCTCCGCCCCTCCCCGCCTTCCCCGGCCGCCTCGCCGCCCCGCGCGCCGTGGAGACATTTCCAGAGGATGCCGCGGAGGAAGGTGGGGTGTGTGGGGTGTGTGGGGACACCGTCGGCCAGGGTGGTGTCTTCTGGGGGGGGGTCCAGGATTGCCCCCTAGGGCTGCTGAGGAGAGAGAGCCAACCGCGAAGAGAACTTTTTTGCTTTTTTTTTGGTGTTTTTCGAGGTAGGGTCTCACTCTAGCCCAGGCTGACCCGGAGTCCCAGGGTGGCCTCGAACTCACGGCGGCGATCCTCCTACCTCTGCCTCCCGAGTGCTGGGATTAAAGGCGTGCGCCACCATAGCGGGCTAAGAAAACTTTTTTTTTTTTCCTTTTTAATATTTTATTTATTTCTTTATTTGAGAGGGAGGAAACAGAATGAGAATGCCGCGCTGGGGCCTCTCAGTCACTGCAAACGAACTGCAGAAGCATGTGACTGACACCTTGTGCATCTGGTTTACGTGGGTCCCGGGGAATCGAACCTGGATCCTTTGGCTTTGCCAGCAACTGCCTTAACCACTAAGTCATTTCAGCCCCAAGAAAACTTTTTCTTTTTTTAGGTTTCTGCTTTTCTCTGTCAACCGGCTAACTGTCCCCAAGCAAGGGTGGGTCAACAACTCATTTCCTTTTTTTTTTTTTGGCCCGAAGCGGGGCAGGGAGCAGATAAAACAAAATATATTTGGTAGCTGTCGCGTCCAGAGAACCGATTTGGGCATCTCTCGGATGAGCACTCCTCCTCTTCCTCCTCCTCGGGCTCTCTGAACAACGGACTCTGGGCCTTTTGCTACTGGAACAAAAGTTCTCCGTGGGGATGCTGTGGCCCCTAGTGACAGATGTGGCTCCACTTCGCCCCCGCCTCCCAGCCTCTGGTGCTGGAGCCGTGGTTTCCTTTTCTTGAATGGATGCTGGAGGGAGACTACGCCTTCTAGAAGATGAGGTGGAAGGTTAGGGATAGACAAGTTGGTCTGTTTTTAGTGAGCCCTTGGGGGCAGTGACACCCCCCCCCCCCAAGAAAATGTCAATGAAATTACATCACATGTGATCTCCAAGTGCTTTCGCTTGTCTCGCTGTTTAAGCTCTTCTTCCACAACCCCCTTCCACTGAAAGGCATGTTTGGGTTTTTGTTTTCTCTTTTGGTTGATACAGGAGGAATTCTCTAGAAGTCTAAAATACATACAAGAAAAAGTCGAGGCATAGTGCAGTCGGTGACGAGCAAAAGTAAGAGTTTTGTCTACAATTTGGATTGTCTTCTCTCCCCTCCTACCCTAGGAAGACATACTCAGCCTTTCTTTTCTTTTTTGTTTTTTGTTTTTGTTTTTGTTTTTATCTTTTTTTAAATTTTTTTATTAACATTTTCCATGATTATAAAATATATCCCATGGTAATTCCCTCCCTCCCTACCCCCACACTTTCCCATTTGAAATTCCATTCTCCATCATATTACCTCCCCATTACAATCATTGTAATTACATATATACAATATCAACCTATTAAGTATCCCCTCCCTTCCTTTCTGTACCCTTTATGTCTCCTTTTTACCTTACTGGCCTCTGTTTTTGTTTTTTGAGGGTAGGGTCTCACTCTGGCCCACGATGACCTGGAATTCACTATGGAGTCTTAGGGTGGCCTCGAACTCTCAGCAATCCTCACTGGGATTAAAGGTGTATGCCACCACACTCGGCCTTTTTTTTTTTTTTTTTAATTTGCTGCTTGTAGTCTTAAGAGAACGAAATGTTTCTGTTGTTTTACATTTGAATTCCTACTGTTTGTACTTTAAATGCATTGGAGCATTTCAAAATATTTTATTTATTTAAGAGAAAGACAGGGAGTATGGGCTTGCCAGAGCCTCCTGCCACTGCAAATGAACCCCAGATGCATGTACCACTGTGTGCATCTGGCTGTAGGTGGGTGCTCGGGAATCCTACCTGGGCTATTAGGCTTTGCAAGTAAGTGCCTTAAACTGCAGAGCCATCTCCCCAGCCCATAGTAGCATTTCAAACTGCCATGAAACAAGGAACATGGCTGTATCAATCAATGCATACTCCTACAGTCCTGAGTTTTGAACACAATACAGGCTTAAGAAATAAAATCAGTGTTTTTCAAATAACTACAACTCAGAAAGGGTATATGATGCACTTTTAACCCATAATATTAAACAGAAATCCAATGTGAGTGGGGAAACCTCATGAGGACTGACCACAAGCATGGAAAAGGCAGTAAGCAAAACCCAAGATTCCAAGCTCATCCTATGTATGTATGAACCAAGCCCACAAGTTAGAGAAGATATGAGGCTCAGTGTCACATACCTGTAATTAAAGCATACAGGAGGCTGAGGCAGGAGGATTCAAAATTCTATGCCAGCCTGGGCTATGTAGTGAGTTTGAGACCAGCTCAAACTACAAAAATAAAATTAAGGAGGGATGGGGGAGGAAAAGGGAAAGAAGAGGAAGAAGGAGGAGGAAGAGAAGAAAAGAAAGCAACAGCTGGGCTTGATGGCATGCTCCTATACCCAGCTCCGAGGAGGTGGCGACAAGAGGGGACCAGGGGCTTGTTGGCCAAGCTAGTCTAGTGAATCAGTGAATTTCAGGTTGAGTGAGAGACCTTATCTAAAAAAATAGGGTGGAGGGCTAGAGGGATGGCTTAGCGATTAAAGTACTTGCCTGCAAACCCGAAGGACCCAGGTTCAGTTCCCCAGGACCCACGTAAGCCAGATGCACAAGGTGGTGCATGCATATGGAGTTCATTTGCAGTGGGAGGGCCTGGTGTGACCATTATTTCCCCCCCCCCCCTCTCTCTCTCTCTCTCTCTCAAATAAAAAATTAGAAAATGGGGCTGGAGAAATGGCTTAGCTGTTAAAGTATTTGCCTGCAAAACCAAAGGATCCCAGTTCAATTCTCCAGGACCCACATAAGCCAGATGCGCCAGGGGGCGCGTGTATCTGGAGTTCATTTGCAGTAGCTTGAGGCCCCAGTATGCCCATTCTCTCCCTCTCTCTTTCTCTCTCTCTGCCTCTCTCTCTCTTAAACAAATAAATAGAGGGGCTAGCTTTAGAAAAAAATAGAAAAAATGTTTAAAAATAAGATGGAAAGCAACAGAGGAAGACACCTGATGTCAACCTCTGGCTTCCACACATGCACACATATTCACATGCACACCACACACACACACACACACACACACACACACAGAGAGGCAAAAAAAAAAAAAAAAAAAAAAAAAACAAGGAGAGAAACCAAAGCAGGTGGTAGCACTAGGAGAGACAAACATCTTCCAATTTTTGTATTTATTAATTTGCAGGCAGAGAGAGAGGAGGGTGTAAAGGAAGCATGGCATATCAGGGCCTCTTGCCATGGCAAACAAACTCCAGATGCGTATTGCATTTGGTGCATCTGGCTTTCTGTGGGCACTGGGGAATTGAACCTGTGATGGCACGCTTTGGTAGCAAGTACTTTTAAGTGCTGAGCCATCTCCCCAGCCTCCACCTTCTATTTTAAAGATAAAGAAGCTAAGCAATGAGCACCCCTAAAGTGAAACCGCTGTGCAGTTTTCTCTAAGTCTCATTCAAGGACTGTTGGGCGAGGGCTAGGCACACTAGACTGCAAAGGTCATGGTCAATGTGGAGCAGTTCAAAGACCTTGGTCCAATATTATAAGATTCTGGTATTCATTCTTGATTCATTCAACACATATTTATGAGCACCTGCTGTGAGCCAGATGGATTATTCACCAATAGTGTTAATGGTTCATCAGGAAACAAGACAAGTCCCTCAAAGGGTTAAAAATTAATGATAATAATCTATCAACATTCGGGTAGATTGAAAATAGTACAATGTCACCTTCATCAGATAACAGAGGTGAGGCAAACACAAGGTTGTACATGCCCACTAGGTGGCACAAGAATCTGGAGTTCCATTGCAGTGGCTGAGGCCCTGGCATGCCAATTTTCTCTCTCTCTCTCTCTCTCAAATAAAAAGGAAAAAGATGACACACTCTCTCATCCTGAATCTGCGTGCAGGCCTTGTCTCCTCTTTGGGATTTGCACATGCTTCAGCATGCTAAGTGGACCTGTGCAAATGCAAAAGAGATAAGTGTGAACTCTCTGGACATAGGCACCAGTTTCAAATCTTGACTATAAGACAACTAGTATGTAACCTTGACTACATCACCTGGCTCTTCTCAGCATCCTGTGTGTAAAGTAATATCACAGTGTACTACACTTCAGGGAATGGCTGTACGGGCTGAGACCATCAGTAAATGAGTGCCAGGAACACTATTAAATGTTACCGCTGTCATTGTCTATGGATTCTTCCACCATACCTTGTACTAATGATTCTCAAATGCTTCTGTATCGATATGCTATATTAAAATCCCAAGTTCAGGGCTGGAGAGATGGCTTCGTAGCTAAGCGCTTGCCTGTGAAGCCTAAGGACCCCGGTTCAAGGCTCAATTCCCCGGGACCCACATTAGCCAGATGCACAAGGGGGAGCACTCGTCTGGAGTTCATTTGCAGTGGCTGGAAGCCCTGGTGCACCAACTCTCTCTTTCTCTCTCTGCCTCTTTCTCTATCTGTCACTCTCAAATAAATAATTAAAAATTTAAAATTAAAAAAAAAAATCCCAAGTTCAGATGTTAAGCTTGAAGCTGGGGAGATGCCTCACTGTTTCAAGGTATTTGCTTGCAAAACTTGCCAGCCCTGGTTTGAATCGCTAGCACTCACATAAAGCCAGATGCAAAATGTGGTGCAAGTAGCTGGTGTTCGTTTTTTACCAGCAAGAGATCCTGGTGCCCTCACACATAAACACATACACATGCAAATAAATAAATAACATTTTTATTTTTAAAAAAAGCAGGAGGGGTGCCAGAGAGGTGCTACAAAGGTTAGATGCACATGCTTGCAAAACCTACGAGGCCTGGGTTCACTTCCCCAGCACCCATGTAACAGGCAAGTGCTGTAACTGCTAAGCCACCTCTCCAACCCAATAAAAAAAAAATTTTTTTAAAGGAAGGAAAGCCAGGCATAGTAGCACACACCTTTAATCCCAGCACTTTGGAGGCAGAGGTAGGAGGATCGCCATGAGTTCAAGGCTACCCTGAGACTACATAGCGAATTTCAGGTGAGCCTAAGCTAGAGTGAGACCCTACCTTGGGAAAAAAAAAAAAAAGAAAAGAAAAGGAAGGAAAAATGTTAATCTCCACACAGTCCATGTAAATTTTAGACTCTTTGCATATATTTACTGTAAGTCCTTTGCTTGCCCATAGGGAAACTTCTCTGACCACATCCTGGTTCTTCTCTTGAGGATAAATGTCCCTTTCCATGAATTTCTTGGATCCTTGGCTCCATACTCTGTTCTGTTCTTCCCTTATTTTACTCTGAAGTTACATCAGAGCAAGCACTGGAAAACAAGTTCCTTTGGGAGACTTCAAAGTTTTCACAGCTCATTTCTGGAGGTGTGTGTGTGTGTGTGTGTGTGTGTGTGTATTTGCGGGTGCATATGTATGTGCAGGTGTACATGCATATGTGTGTGCATGCTTGTGGAGGTCAGAGGTCAATGTAGAGTGTTTTCCTCAATCCTTCTGTACTATATTTTTTGAGACAGAATCTCACCAATTCAGCTAGACTAGCTAACCAACAAGCACTGAGATCCTCCTATCTCCACCCCCCCAGAACTGGGATTACAGGCACACGCAGCTGCGCCAGACATTTTTACAAGAGGACTGAGGATACAAACCCAGTACCTCATGCTTACATGGCAAACACTTTGCCAGCCAAGCTGTCTGTCAGCCCCTCATGGTTCTTTTTACGGTTTTGTGCTTTCCTCCAAAAGCTTTGTTTGTGGCTGACTTCATCCATTCTGAGAATTTAGTAGACGTTTTCTTCCATTGAATTCCATGTACTATTAGTCATGCCCAGTGTTCTTTTCTGGCCAGAGTTTCAACACCATATTTCTTTGCTTCTTCCTCCTTTTCCTCTTTCTCTTACGGTTTGAGGCTTGGTAACTTAACACCCCCGTAGTGTACACCGTCATTACCATTCATCTCCTCAGAGCGGGAGGCTGGCTGTGACAGTCCACATCAGAGCCGAGTCACCGGAGGGGAAAACCAACCACCATCCTCGGAGAGTTAAGACCACCGTGAAGAACTGAACAATGGTCTCTCGGATGCCAGATGGGCCACCACTTACTAGTGCTGAATGGCCTAGATCTGTATCACACATATGAGCAGACAAAAATACCACTGAGGAGAGAACCCACCATGTGAAAGAACACCACGGTGGAGCACTTATCACTCACCGGAGGGGAATTAATACAAGAACAAGGAGAAAACTTTGTTTGTAAAGCTTATCTACTGTTCTTAGTGAAATTTAAGAGTAGCCAGAGCAGATTGTCATGAAAATGGAGCAGTGGAATACCAGAATGTCCTTGGAAAGTAAACAGGAGATGAATAGGGGCTGAGAAGATCGCTCAGTGGTTACAGGCACTTCCTTACAAAGCCTGACAGCCTGTTGGCTTCACAGCACCCACATAAAGCCAGACACAAAAGTGGTGCATGTATTCTGGCATTTGTCTTCTGATGCACCTTTCCACCTCTATCTCCCCCCACACAGGTATGTGAAAAAATAAATATTTTTTTTAAGTAGATGAACAATAGGTAGACATAGTGGTGCATGCTGTAATCTCAGCTTTTAGGAGTCTGAGGTAGGAGGATCACAAGCTTAAAGCTAGCCTGGGTTACATAGCATTCTAGCCCAGTGTGAGCAACATAGAAATTCCCATCTCAAAAATATAAAGAGAAAATATAAAAGCACACTGCTCAGTGGCAGTGTGCTTGCCTGGCATGCACAGGCCATGGGTTTGCCACCTGGCACTGCAAAAAAAAAAAAAATTACAAGAGAGTTAATAATTATGTATCGAAGAGTAAAAGTAATAAAAGAATATCAGCCATGGTGGCACACACCTTTGATTTCAACACTCGGGCAGCAGAGGTAGGAGGATCACTGTGAGTTCAAGGCTAGTCTGAGACTACATAGTGAATTCCAGTTCAGCCGGGGCTAGAATGAGACCCTACCTCAAAAACAATATGAAGCAAAAATCAAAAAAAATAGAATATATACATATATACATACATATATATATATATCATAAACTACAAAACATGACCAAAAGAAATCAAAGGAGATCTAAGTAAATGGAAAGTTACCCTGTGTTGCTGGATTTGAAGACTGTCTAGCTGAGACTGTAACACTTTTCTAATTATCCTACAGATTCATCACAAACCCTATGGAAACTTCAGTTGCTTTTGCAGAAATTGGCAAGCTGACCCTATAATTTATATGGAAATAAAAGGAACACAGAAGAGGCAAAATAACCTCGGAATAAAAAAGACAAAGGGAACTACACTTATTTCAAATCTCATTACAGAGCAGCATTGATTAAAGACTGGTACTGGCAGAAGGAGAGATACAGCTCAGTAGACTAGAGTTAAGAATAGAAGTAAAATCCACGTGTCGGTGGTCAATTAATCCTTAACAGTGGTGTCACAATACTACACTGGAGAAAGAGTCTTTTTAACAAATGGTCTTGGGACAACTGAACATCCACATGCAAAAGAATGAAGTTGAACCTATTACCTTACGGCAGGTACAAAAATTAATTCAAAAAGGATCCCAGACTCAAACATAAGGCTTGAGACAATTAAAAAAAAAATAATAAAACTCTAGGAGAGTTTGGGCAGAAGTATCTTGTGGAGTTGGATGGTGTACCCAGAAGTCCCAGATTGTTATTAGAAAAATCTCAGGGGGCTGCAGAGATGGCTTAGTGGTTAAGCGCTTGCCTGTGAAGCCTAAGGACCCCGGTTCAAGGCTCAATTCCCCGGGGCCCATGTAAGCCAGATGCACGAGGTGGCGCACATGTCTGGAGTTCATTTGCAGTAGCTGAAGGCCCTGACGCGCCTATTCTCGCCCTCTCTCTCTCTGCCCCTTTATCTCTCTATCTGTTGCTCTCAAATAATTAAAAGTTTTTTTAAAAAATTTCAGTACCAGGGCTGGGGATACCTTCCAATAAGTTATTGGCTAGGGAGCCCCTGATGATCCCCAAAACATTACAGGCTAATACCAAGGCCTTTGGTTGCCCACCAGAACTAGATGCCAAGAATCTATTGCTAAAACCTCCATGTGCTTGGGTTGCAGATCACTGAAAACTCAAACCGGAGCTGAACTGGAAGTCTCCTCCCTGTTGACGAGCTGTCAAGATGCTGGATTTCAGATAGTAATGACCACTGGGGTGACTCAAAACTCACCAAAGTGCTGAGAAGAAGGGACAGTGGAGTGCTCGGCATTAAGTGCAACATCTCTGCCACATCCTCCAAGGCTCAGAGACCATTGCAGAAGGGGTGGCAGAAACAAAATAAGACCTAGGGCTGGAGAGATGACTTAGCAGTTAAGTCACTTGCCTACCAAGGCAAAAGACCCAGTTTCCATTTCCCAGCACCCATGTAAGCCAGATGCACAAGGTAGCACATGCTTCTGGAGTTTGTTTGCAGTGACTGGAGGCCCTGGCATGCCCATTCTCTCTCTCTCTCTCTCTCTCTCTCTCTCTCTCTCTCTCTCTCTCTCTCTCTCCCTCAAGTAAAGAATTAAAAATTTTTAAATAGGACTGGAGAGATGGCTTAGCAGTTAAGGAATTTGCCTGCAAAGCCAAAGGACTCAAGTTCAATTCACCAGGACCCACATAAGCCAGATGCACAAGATGATGCATGCATCTGCATTTCATTTTTTAAAAATTATTTTTTCCCATGGTAAGCTGGTAAGCTTAGACAATTGTAATTCTTCTTTTTTTGTTTGTTTGTTTATTATTTATTTATTTGAGAGTGACAGACAGAGAGAATAGGTGCACCAGGGCTTCCAGCCATGGCAAATGAACTCCAGACGCATGCACCCTCTTGTGCATCTGGCTAACGTGGGTCCTGGGGAACCGAGCCTCAAACCGAGGTCCTTAGGCTTCACAGGCAAACCCTTCACTGCTAAGCCATCTCTCCATCCCTGGAGTTCATTTTTAACAGTATCTACCTCTTCCTCTCCCTCTTTCTCTCTCAAATCCATAAAAATAAATAAATAGGGAGCTGGAGTGATGGCTTAGCAGTTAAGGCACTTGCCTGTGAAGACTAAAGACCCAGGTTCGATTCCCCAGTACCCATGTAAGCTAGAAACACAAGGTGGCACATGTGTCTGGAGTTCCTTTGCAGTGGCTAGAGGCCCTGCCACATCCATTCTCCCTCTGTTTGCCACTCCCTCTCTTTCCCTTCCTCTCTCTCTCGAGTAAATACATAAAATATTTTTTTAAAACTCAAATTAATAATAATAATACAAGGAAAAGTATTATAAGAGCCAAAGAAAGAGGAGGACTGCTTACAATACTATCTTCCAGACAAAAGGAGCCTTGATATTCATGACCTCACAGTGGCTGACACTACCCACACAAGATCTGCATAATAGGAGGGAAAAGGTGATGACATCAACATTGAAGAGAAGCCAGGCGTGGTGGTGTACGCTTTTAATCCCAGCACTCAGGAGGCAGAGGTAGGAGGATTGCTGGGAGTTCGAGGCCACCCTGGGATAACATAGTGATTTCCAGGTCAGCCTGGTACTTGGCTAGGAAGCCTAAGGACCTGGGCCCAACTCCCCAGTACCTATGTAAACCAGATGCACAAGATGACACATGAAGCTGGAGTTCATTTGCAGGGCACTAGAGGCCCTGACATTCATTCTCTCCCTCCCCCCACCAAATCTTTCTCTCTCAAATAATAAATAAATAAATTTTTTAAATTAAATTAATTTAAAAAGTGGTGCAAGGGGCTGACACTGATTTGCTGGGGCAAGAGGCCCTGGGTTGTGTAAATAAATAAAAAATAACAAGGGCTAGATAGATAGCTCAGTTGGTAAAATGTTTGCCTTGCAAGCATGAAGACCTGAGTTCAATCCTCAGAACCCACATAAAAGCAGCTGGGAAGGCTGGGGAAATGGCTTAGTGGTTAAGGTGTTTGCCTGCAAAGCCTAAGGACCCCGGTTCAATTCCCCAGGACCCACATAAGCCAGATGAACAGGGGGTGCATGCATCTGGAGTTCATTTGCAGTGGTTGGAGACCCTGGTGCATTCTCTCTTTCTCTCTGCTTCCTCTTTCTTTCTCTCTCTCTCTTAAATAAATAAAGCAATAAAATGTTAAAAAAAAAAAAAAAAACAGCTGGGAGCCAAGCATGGTGATGCATGCCTTTACTCCCAGCACTTGAGAGACTGAGGTAAGAGGATCTCCATGAGTATAAGGCCAGCCTGGGGTTTCAGAGAAAGTTCTAGGTCTGTCTGGACTAGAGTGAGACCCTGCCTCATAAAAATAAATAAATAAATGAAATGAAACAAAAGAAACACAGCTGCACATGGTGGTGGATTCCTGGTGCTCACTGGTGTGCCCATTTTTACTCTCTCTTCCTCTGTCGGTCTCTAATAAATAAATAAAAATAAGTATTAAAAGAAATCACAGTGATGTGCTGAGAAACTCCATATCAAGAAATACATGGGTGAGTAATTGAGGAAGGACATCCAATGTTCTCTTCTGACCTCCACATGTCCACACATACATGTGCGTATGTACTCACATGCACCTACCCATACATAAACAGATACACAAAGAAGAGTGAACATTTCTTGAACTCTCACCACATTACAGCGTTCAGTTGAGCATTATACATATAAATTAACCCAGAAGGAACTACTGTGGTCAATGTGGTTGTTACTTTCTCCTTGCTGGAACCAAACATCTGAGCAGAAGCAGTTCAGTGGAGGGAAGGGTTTATTTCAGCTTACAGTTTCAAGGGGAAGTTTCATTGTGGTGGATGGAACAAGCAGAACAGGCCTGAGCAGGAAGCCTAATTCACCTCCACATTAGCATGAACAAAGAAATTCGAGTACTAGACTACGTAACACCAAAGCCAGTCCTCATTGGCACACCTCCTCCCGCAAGGCTCCGCCTCCAAAAAGCCCTACAACTTTCCCAAACTGCCACCAGCTGGGACAATTCATGACAACACTTGAAGAACTAAGTATTCAGAACACATGAGTCTACGGGGAACATTTCATCCAAACCACCACAGTGACAGATGTGGCTCTATGTCTTAGAAAACTCGAATGGTGTTCTCAGTGTCACAATGATAATAGACTGCACAGAGTTCAACCCCCTGATTTTCTAATTCCAACACAAAGCACTAAAATGTTGAAATAAATAATGAGAGTAAAAAGAATTTATGTTTGAGGGAGGGGGCTGTGTGTGTGTGTGTGTGTGTGTGTGTGTGTGTGTGTGCATGTATATGAGTATGGGTATGTGCATGCCACAGCATGCATGTGGAGGTCAGAGGACAACTTTCAGATGTCTGTCCTCACCTTCTACCTCATTTGAGGCAAGGTCTCTGGTTATTCACCACTCTCTTCTCCAGGCCATTTGGCCCATGATTCTCCTGTCTTGGCCTCCCCTTCTCCACCATCTTCTTTCTCTCTTTTTTAAAAATATTTTATTTCTTTAGTTGAGAGAGAAAGAGAGAGAATGGGCATACCAGAGCTGCCAGCCACTGAAGACTTACTCCATATGCATGTGCCACCTTGAGTATCAGGCTTATGCGGGTCCTGTATATATCTGTCTCCTCCATTAGAACGTACACTATATGAGCAAAGATTTTCTGTCTGTTTTGTTCCTACTATAAGTTCAGCACCTGGAATAGTAATTGAAATAAAGCAGGCACAATATAGATACTCACTGGCTGGCCCAGGGGGAATGGATGAATTCTGCATTGTTTTGTGGTGCTGGGGATCAAACTGAAGACCTTGTTCATGCTAGGCAAGCACTCCACCACTGAGCTACAACCCCAGCCTGCTTCATGGGTAGCTCTTGGCTATACATCATGGATTTACCTTTCTTTTTGGCATGGTATGTGATATGTGTGTACGTGTGTGTGTTTTTTGAATGTGCATGGGCACACCTGTGAGTGTGAGCATTTGTGTATTCATGTATGTTGGTGTGTGTATGTGTGGAGGCCAAAGGTCATGCTTCACATTATTATTATTATTAGTAGTAGTATTATTATTATAATTAACAACTTCCATGATTGTAAACAATATCCCATGGTAATTCCCTCCCTCCCCTATTATTATTATTGTTGTTGTTGTTGTTTATTTGAGATATGGTCTCACTCTAGCTCAGGCTGACCTGGAATTCACTATGTAGTCTCAGAGTGGCCTTGAACTCTCGGAGATCCTCCTACCTCTGCCTCCCAAGTGCTAGGATTAAAGACGTGTGCCACCACATCTGGCACCACCTTATTTTTTGAGACAAGGTTTCTCACTGAACCTAGAGGTCACAGTTTTGGCCATTCTAGCTAGTCAGTAAACCCTAGGGCTCCACTTGCTTCCTCCTTGCCACCCTTGGGATACCGGTGCATGCCACCATGTGTTTTATTTCTTTTTAGTTTAAAAAATATTTATTTTTGAGAGAGAGAGAATGGGCACGCCACAGCCTCTTGTCTCTGCAAATGAACTCCAGACTGATGTGCCACTTTGTGCATCTTGGCTGTACATGGGTCCTGGGGAATTGGACCCTAGCTGTTAGGCTTTGCAAACAAGCTCCTTTAACCATTGAATCCTCCTCAGTGGGTTGTTTTTTTGGTTTTTTTTTTTTTTTTTTTTTTTTTTTTGGTTTTTCGAGGTAGGGTCTCACTCTGGTCCAGGCTGACCTGGAATTAACTCTGTAGTCTCAGGGTGGCCTTGAACTCACGGCGATCCTCCTACCTCTGCCTCCCGAGTGCTGGGATTAAAAGCATGCGCCATCACGCCCAGCTTCTCACTGTATATTTTAAATGAGTCCTGGGAATCCAAGTTCATGCTTGCATCATTTTCCCAGACAAGCTTTGATTTTTTTTTTTTTTCGTTTTTTTGAGGTAGGGTGTAGGCTGACCTAGAATTCACTGTGTTCCTCCTATCTCAGCCTTTAGCTTTACCTTTTGAATTACAAATTCAAAAATGCAGCGATGATCATGGTCTCATTCTACCATTTAGTGCAAGGCGTCTAGCACAGAACTTTGTGCTTCACACAAGCAATAGATCTGCACCAAATTGAGTCAAATCCACGTTCTTCTAACTTTTTGTCATCTACTTTTATGTACCACATCTAATTCTGCAGGATTAAGCCACCTACAAATCAGGTTTATAGGCCAGGCGTGGTGGTGTACGCCTTTAATCCCAGCACTCAGGAGGCAAAAGTAGGAGGATCACCGTGAGTTTGAGGCCACTCTGAGACTACAGAGTGAATTCCAGGTCAGCCTGGGCTAGAGCGAGACCCTACCTCAAAAATAAAAATAAATTTTTTTTTAAAAAAAGCAGGCTTATTACATCCATTCCTTACTTTAAGTCCATCAAGGTTTTTTTTGTTTTGTTTTGTTTTTTTTCACTTTAAGCCACTATTTTAGAGACATCTATCTATTAGGCAAAGGATGGTAAAACAAAACCTCAGAAGTTTAATATTTTGTCTAGGGAAAGTTGTATAATAAGTGTCTTATTTTTCTAATTCCAACAATGCAGCTACGTATAGCATATTTTGTTGTAACTTCTCTAGTATTCAAACCCTTCCACATGATGACGATGATAGCCAATGTCTACCTATCCACACGTATCATTTTAATTTTAATTTTTATTAATTAGAAACTTTGTTATATGGACAAATCATGTGTTGTTTCCATTCCCCTCCCCCCACTCCCATTCCACGGAGGGCCCTCTTCTGTGGGGTTACTGGTTATTCACCATGGGGTTATGGTTTATGGGTTGTGAGAGCCGCAGCCAGCCATTGTGGGGGGTGGTGCTGGGCAATGCCTCTGGGTACGCCTTCTCACCCTGTGGCTCTCACAGTCTTTCCGCCTCCTCTTTCACAATGTTCCGAGCCTTGATGGGTACGTCATAAGTCTACTCTAGCGTTGAGCTCTCAGTAACTTCAGGATTTCCTCTCTGTTGCGTGCTGAGTGTCCTCAGTGTCCATCGCCATCTCCCTGACACAGGGAGGTTGTCAGGCTCACCCTGAGAACAGCGCTCATGCTTAACTCTGGTTTCGCCTGGACCCTGCTCATGTGCAAGAGGCAGCTCGTCTCATAGGCAGCCAGCTATCTTTTCTTGTCATGTTCATAGTTTTTGTGTACATATCTTTAAAAAAATTTTTTAAATTTATTTCTGAGATAGAGAGAGAGACGGTAAGAGAAAGAGTGAGTGAGAGAGAGAGAGAGAGAGAGATTGGGCACACCATGGCCTCTAGCCACTGCAAACTAACTCCAGATGCATGTGCCACCTTGTGCATCTGGCTTATGTGGGACCCGGAGAATTGAACCTGGGTTCTTAGGCTTCTCAGGCAAGTGCCTTAACTGCTTAGCCATCTTTCCAGCCCTGCATACATATCTTTTAAGCACTAGTTTTCTACTTCGGGGAAAAAAATTACTATTAAATTTTAGTGGGCTCTTCATCTGAGATCTTATTTAAATATTAACAAATGGGAATCAAGAAATTAGTCAATCATAAGAAAATAATTTTAAGGAAAAACCATAAGAAGCCAGGCATGGAAGCACACGTCTTTGATCCCAGCACTGAGAGATAGAAGTAGGAGGATCACCGTGAGTTTGAGGCCATCCTAAAACTTCATAGTGAATTCCAGGTCAGCCTGGGCTACAGCAAGACCCTGTCTTGAAAATACAAAAACAAACAACAACAACAAAAAGAAAAAACAAGAGAGAGCCAGAGAAAGACACAGAGACACAGAGGGAGGATGAGAAAATGAAAGAACCAATCATAATTTATAATTTAGGAAATATTTTAAAGCAATTGAAAATAGTAGCCATTGTTTTGAAAACTGGATATATATCTGCAGAAGGATGAAAATAGATTCTTCTCTCTCGCCATGCACAAGAATTAAGTCCAAATGGATTAAAGACCTTAACATCAGACCAGAAACTCTGAAACTGCTAGAGGAAAAAGTAGGGGAAACCCTTCAACATATTGGTCTTGGCAAAGACTTTCTGAATACAATCCCAATTGCTCAGGCAATAAAACCACAGATTAACCACTGGGACCTCATGAAATTACAAAGATTTTGCACCGCAAAGGACACTGTGAAAAAAGCAAAGAGGCAACCCACAGAATGGGAAAAAATCTTCACCAGCTATATATCTGATAGAGGATTAATATCTAGGATATACAAAGAACTCAAAAAGTTAAATAATAAGGAATCAAACAAGCCAATCAAAAAATGGGCTATGGAGCTAAATAGAGAGTTCTCAAAGGAAGAAATACGAATGGCATATAAGCATCTAAAAAAATGTTCTACGTCACTAGTCATCAGGGAAATGCAGATGAAAACTACATTGAGATTCCATCTCACTCCTGTCAGATTGGCCACCATCATGAAAACAAATGATCATAAATGTTGGCGGGGATGTGGAAAAAAAGGAACCCTTCTGCACTGCTGGTGGGAATGCAATCTGGTCCAGCCATTGTGGAAAACAGTGTGGAGGTTCCTAAAACAGCTAGAGATTGATCTACCATATGACCCAGCTATAGCACTCCTAGGCATATATCCAAAGGACTCATCTCATTTCCTTAGAAGTACGTGCTCAACCATGTTTATTGCTGCTCAATTTATAATAGCTGGGAAATGGAACCAGCCTAGATGTCCCTCAACCGATGAGTGGATAATGAAGATGTGGCACATTTATACAATGGAGTTCTACTCAGCGGTAAAGAAAAATGAAGTTATGAAATTTGCAGAAAAATGGATGGACCTGGAAAGTATTATACTAAGTGAGGTAACCCAGGCCCAGAAAGCCAAGCACCACATGTTCTCTCTCATATGTGGATCCTAGCTACAGATGATTGGGCTTCTGCATGAGAATGAAAATACTTAGTAGCAGAGGCCAGTAAGTTAAAAAGGAGACATAAAGGGTAGAGAAAGGAAGGGAAGAGGATACTTAATAGGTTGATATTGTACATATGTAATTACAATGAATGTAATGGGGAGGTAATATGATGGAGAATGGAATTTCAAATGGGAAAGTGTGGGGTGGGGATGGAGGGAATTACCATGGGATATATTTTATAATCATGGAAAATGTTAATAAAAATTAAAAAAATAAAAATTAAAAAAAAAAGAAAATACTAGCCACGTGCTCACCTTGAAATTCCTTTAAAAAATAAGATGATAGGGGTCTGAAGAGATAGCTTAGCATTTAAGGCATTTGCCCACAAAGCCAAAGTATCACAGTTCCATTCTCCAGGACCCACGTAAGTCAGATGCACAAGAGGACACATGCATCTGGAGTTCATTTGCAGTGGCCAGAGGCCCTGGCAAACCCTTTCTCTCTCTTCCCCCCCTCTCCCTTTTCTCTCTCTCAAATAAATAAATAAATAAATAATATTTTTTTAAAAAGTAAGATGATAGATATACTTGACAGGGCATTTATAGTATATATCTAGCATAAGCAAAACATGATTGTCCACAATAAAATTTCTTCAACTCTTCTGCATGCTTGGCAATTTTTATAATAAAACTATAGAGAAGATCCTATTAAAGAATATGTAGCATATGCAAAATAATTATAAATATGTAAAAGTGATTCTGTACCCTTCCAAAGAATATTCAAGTAACTTTTATTAAGTTATTAAAAGCACTTGTTGTGGGCAGTATGGGTAATTTTTATATTTTTCTCTTTCTACTTCGTCATGTTCCTAAATAAATAAACTTTTTAATATGTTACAATTGTTAAATGATCATGTTATCATATTCTAATGAAAAAAAGTTTAAAGTAAAACTGCATAGTCATTGCGCTTTCCAAAATTCTACAGGAAAACGTGCCAGATATATGTGAGATCATAGGAATCAATGGACAATGGAAGACAGATAAAATGGAGACTCAGCACGAAGACCCCCTGTCTACTTTGATGAGCATTTCCTGAGGTGCTTATAGGATTTTCTCCTCTCTGTACTGAAAGGTCTCTGCTATTAAAATAGAGAGGTTGAGGCAGATGATCTCAAGTTCAAGGCCAGGCTGCGATATGTGTAAAAACGCTGTGTTAGAGCCGGCTGTGGTGGCTCACATCTTTAATCCCATTTAATCCCAGCACTCCAGAGGCAGAGGCAAGAGGATCACCATGAGTTCGAGGCCACCCTGAGATTACATAGTGAATTCCAGGTCAGCCTGGGTTACAGTGAGACCCTACCTCGAAAAAAAAATGCTATGTCAGAAAAATAAATACATGTCTTTCTTCTTTCCCTTCCGTTTCCCCTTCCTTCCCCCCCCCCGCTTTCCTTCCTTTCTTCTCAAAAAGATAATTTCTAGTGGAACTCTGCTTCTGCCCCATATTGCTCAGAGCTACACTCTATCCATGGGGCCTCGTGACAGCCATCTGCCCTTACCCACTTTATGTGGAAGTGGAGGTCTCCCCGTCATGTGGAATTGATGCTTTGGTAATGATCTCTGAGGCTTTTTAAAAGAATATTCCTGGAATTCTGGTTCCCTACTGTTAATATAAATAAATTCTCTACACCAGCCTGCCAGGGTGGAATTGGGCTTTGGAGCTAAGGTCACGAATAGGGCCAATCAGCAGGGGTCTTCTAAAGCCCCGAAGGATGAGATTTCAGTGCAGAGTAAGTTTTTTTTTTTTTTTTTCTAATGTAAAAATGAGTGTTTGCAGATTCTTGATAAAACAAACAAATAAATGTGACTTGGCTTTTTCTTGGGGGGGGGGCAGGATGTTAATTTTTTTTTCCTCCACCTGTTGTCAAGTGGTAAAATCATAACTAAGGAAAGGTAATATATTTTTTTCAATCAGGCAGTTTTCTATTGCATATCAAACAAAACCCATATGTGGGCAAATTTTTAAAGTGGTGCTTAAGGAAATAAATGCAATTTGGTTGAGATTACTTGAGAATTTTTAAAAATTTATTTTATTTTTATTTACTTATTTGAGAGAGGGAAAGAAGGAGAGAGAGACAGACAGAGAGAGAGAGAGGAGGGAGAGACAATGGGTGCACCAGGGCTTTCAGCCACTGCAAACGAACTCCAGATACATGTGCCACCTTGTGCATCTGGCTTATGTGAGTCCTGGGGAATTGAGCCGAGGTCCTTTCACTTTGCAGGCAAATGCCTTAACCACTAAGCCATCTCTCCAGGCCCATTGAGAACTTTTTATTTTTAAGATGGGGGTGGGGCTGGAGAGATGGCTCAGTGGTTAAAATCTAATGATCAGAGTTAGATTCCCCAGTACCCATGTAAAGACAGATGTAGAAAATGGTTCATGCATCTAGAGTTTGTTTGTGGCATCCAGAGTCCCTGGTGTGCCCATTCTCTCTCTGCTTCTTTGTCTCTCTTTGCCTCTTTGACTGTCTCTCTCTATGCTCAAATAAACAAATAAAATAAAATATTTTAAAATTTCAAAAAGAGGGCTAGAGAGATGGCTTAGTGGTTAGGATGCTTGCCCTTAAAGCCAAAGGTCCCAGGTTTGATTCCTCAGTACCTACATAAAGCCAGATGCACAAAGTGGCCCATGTGTCTGGAATCTGCTAGAGGCCATAACACACCCGTTCCCTCCCCCACTTTCTCTCTCTCTCTCTTTCTCTCACACACACATATCTACCTCTTTCTGTTTCTCAGGTGAATAAATAACATATTAAAAAATTTTAGCCGGGTATGGTGGCACACACCTTTAATCCCAGCACTCGGGAGACAGAGGTAGGAGGATCGCCGTGAGTTCGAGAATACAGAGTGAATTCCAGGTCAGCCTGGGCTAGAGTGAGATCCTACCTTGAAAAACCAAGAAAAAAAAAAACAAAACTTAAAGGACAGAACAAGAATATACTTCCTAAATTTGGGATGTATGAAAAATCTAAGTGAAATTTGCACTAGAAAAATAAGTATCATATAAATCTACACATACACAAATGTAGAACCACACCATTTTAAAGTGAGAAAAAGCTATTCTTACTATTCTAGTTAAGTTTTCAGAACATAACACTACATGGTGCTTCATGAAAAAAGTTATCCTATAGTCAAATATTTGGGAAATGATACATGTTTTACCCTCATCAAGAAAATTCACCATTCAAATAATCATATTAAAAGCTGTAAGAGGGCTGGAGAGATGGCTTAGCGGTTAAGCGTTTGCCTGTGAAGCCTAAGGACCCCGGTTCGAGGCTCGGTTCCCCAGGTCCCACGTTAGCCAGATGCACAAGGGGGCGCACGCGTCTGGAGTTCGTTTGCAGAGGCTGGAAGCCCTGGCGCGCCCATTCTCTCTCTCTCCCCCTGTCTTTCTCTCTGTGTCTGTCGCTCTCAAATAAATAAATAAAAAAATTAAAAAAAAAAAAAGCTGTAAGAAGCACCTGGGAGGCAGAGGTAAGAGGATCGCTTTGAGTTCAAGACCACCCTGAAATTACATAGTGAATTCCAGGTCATCCTGGACTAGAGCAAGGCCTTACCTCAAAAATAAATAAATAAATAAATAAAAATAAAAGCTGTAAGAAACTCTATGATAAGAACTCAGTATATAACTTTGGTTAATCTGAGGTTTCTGAAACATTCATGAGCATGGAGGGTTTTTGTTTTTTTTTACATAATGTCTATTAACATTTTACAGTCTCTAAAAAGTGATCAAAACACTGCTTTAGATCAATGCCCTCATTTTTACAGACAGAAAGGATAGAGAAAGCCATATGCTTAATGAAATGTCCTTTACTTAGAGAAACTCATAGGTCAGTAAACCACAGTGTATTTTTAGTTAAGAAGCAACTAATCTGACATTTTCTTGTTGAAATTTTGCCTTGAGTGACCAGTGGTCACAGACAAAAGCTGTTAGACTTTCCTTCGTTCCTTCAGCTAGAGTTTTGGTGGGAACACTCCCCGCTCTAGTCTTCCTTGACTCTCAAATGGGGGTTATGTAAGTGAAAGAGCAGCATCTCATGCAAACTAAACTACTGGGGGGTGATGATACGTTACCTGTTCATGACCTTTCAATGAAAGGTTAGTGAAAACATCACCAACAATAGCCCTTTTGATGCTCAGTAGAGTTCTCACTACGTTACAAAGAAGTCTTCTCTCCCAACCCCCGCTACAGGATTCTAGCCCTTTTCTGATCAATATGTAATCAAATTCTGTCTTCTATTGTTACTTTTCCTGTGTGTGTGTGTGTGTGTGTGTGTGTGTGTGTGTGTGTGTGTGTATCTTATCTCCCTAAGCAGATTGCAAACTCCTAGAAGGCTAGAACTAGCCTTAAGTTAGCTTAGACACATAATAGATTCTCAAGAAATACTTTTGAATGGCTCTAAAATGACCACCTGAATGGAAAGGGGTGAGTTCTGAGGGAAGGATTAGACAAGGAGCCTGGATGTCTGCCCTCCTTTTACCTCTAGAGCAGAGATCCCCCTCTGTGTCAGCTCCTATAGCTAACAATCCCTCTTGACAGTTTTTCTGGGTGTCTGCAGAAATCTGTTAGGCTGCCCTTGCTCGAGGGACACTGCTTGACCCTTCCAACATTCCAGGGAAGCAGTGACATGCTCATCAAATCAGCAGGACAAGTACCCGTCATGGGCCAAAATCTGCCTGGAGATGAAATGTGCCTCAGCAATAAAATAGAAGAACCCTGGTGTTGTTTCTGGTTGGCTGGCCACTGGCTCATTAGGCACCTCCTTCCAAAGCATGAGACAGCTGCTTTTCTGACCCTCAGTGAAGAAGCTGTCTTCCTCCAACAAAAGGTGATCCCAGAGTACGGTGGTTCTCATTACTGTTTGAGCTTGCTTCAAGCCAAGACCCTTCAGAAGTGGGAAAACTACCTATCCCTCCTTGTTGCTAATGATCCAGGGCAGACTTTGGTGAGAGTAGGAACTGAACTCAAAACCCCAGGACCTGACTGGAGAGATGACTCAGTGGTTAAAGGCACTTGTTTGCAAAGCCTTATGCCTAGGTTCAATTCCCCAGTACCCCACCTAAAGCCAGATACACAAATGGCATGTGCATCTGAAGTTCATTTGCAGTGACAAGAGGCCCTGGCGTGCCCATATTCTCTCTGTGTGTGCCTTGTTCTCTCTGCCTCAGATAAATAAAAAAATATATCTTAAAAAAAACCTGGGCATGGTGGCACATGCCTTTAATCCCAGCACTCGGGAGGCAGAGGTAGGTGGATTGCCGTGAGTTCGAGGCCACCCTGAGACTACATAGTGAGTTCCAGGTCAGCCTGGGTTAGAATGAAACCCTACCTCGAAAAAACAAACAAACAAACAGGACCCACAGAGTATTATCCTAGGGATTACCACTATGTATGTTCCTTTTTTTTTTTGGTTTTTTGAGACAGAGTCTTGCTCTAGCCCAGGCTGACCTGGAATTCACTATGTAGTCTCAGAGTGGCCTTGAACTGTTGGCCTTCACTCCTCCTACCTCTGCCTCCCAAATGCTGGGATTAAAGGTGTGTGCCACCACACCTGGCTTTAAAAATTTTGGGGGGAGGCGGTTTTCAAGGTAGGGTCTCACTCGAGCTCAGGCTGACCTGGAATTCACTCTGTAGTCTCAGGGTAGCCTCGAACTCACAGTGATCCTCCTAACTCTGCTTCCCCAATGCTGGGATTAAAGGCATATGCTACCATGCCCAGCTTTAAAAATAGTTTTATTTTGCCAGGCACAGTGACACATACCTTTAATCTCAGTACTTGGAAGGCAGAAGTAGGAGGATCATTGTGAGTTTGAGGCTATCCTGAGAGTACAGAGTGAATTCAGGTCAGCTTGGGCTAGAGTGAGACACTACCTCAAATATTTATATATATGTTATATTATTATATATTTATATATAAATAAATTATATGTATAATTTATTTACAGTCAGGAAAGATGGAGAAGAGAGACAGATAGAATGGGCACAGCCAGGGCCTCCTGCCCCTGCAAGCAAACTCCAGACATATGTACCACTTTGTTCATCTGGCTTTACGTGAGTACTGAGGAATTAAGCCTGGGCTATCAAGCTTTGCAAGCAAGTGCCTTTAATGGCTGAGCCATCTCCCCAGACCTAATTAATTTTGTGACAACCAATCCAGGTTCTCAGGTGGATTAGACACCGTGGAGTCATAGAATATGTTTAAAGGTATGGCTCCTGTCCTTAAGGAACCAACAATCTAATAATGTGAGATCAGACTAATACTGAAAACAACCATGAACAATGGAGCCGGTTGGGCTTTCACTGCAACAGAAACTCAGCGAAGGAGGAAACAGCACTGGGAGTTTCGGTAGCCTTAGAAGTCATCATGGGGAAAATGCGACCAGTGTGGAGCGCTGGAGGAAGCACAGGATTGAGGCCAAAAACAAGTCTGCTATCCATTCTGAATTCGAAGTCAGTTATTAATTTCTTGGGGGGGGGTGTACATGTTCGTGCATGTACAGGTGTGTGTGGTCAGAATATAATCTCAAATGTCCCCCTCAGAAACACCATCTACCATTTTTTAGCTCATTTGCCTAGAACACACCAAGCCATCTTGCCAGCCCTCAAAAAAATAGTTCTTAAAAGTCGGGCTTGGTGGCACACGCCTGTTATCCCAGCACTCAGGAGGCAGAGGTAGGAGGATTGCCGTGAGCTTGAGGCCACCCAGAGACTACATAGTGAATTCCAGGTCAGCCTGGGCTAGAGAAAAACCCTACCTCAAAAAACCAAAATAATAATAATAATGATGATGATGATGATTCTTGATTGCTATAAGGGAGAACGTATATAAGCAAATACTCTCCGTCAGACATAGTGGGGCATACCTGTACTTCTGCCACTCTGGAGGCTCAGGTCTGATGACTATGAGTTCAAAGCTTGGACTTTTTTGTGGCTTGGACTACACAGTGAAACCATGTCTCAAAAAGCAAATCAGGAAGCCGGACATGGTGGCGTATGCCCTTAATTTCAGCACTTGGGAGGCAGAGGTAGGAGGATCACCGTGAGTCTGAGGCCACTCTGAGACTAGAGTGAATTCCAGGCCATCCTGGGATAGAGTGAGACTACCTCAGGAAAAAAAAAAAGGGGGGGGGAGATGGCTCAGTGGTTAAAGAGGCTGGTTTGCAAACCCTGCTGATCCTAGTTTGATTCCCCAGTACCCAGGTAAAGCCAAATGCACAAAGTGGCACATGCATCTGGAGACTATTTGCAGCAGCTGAGGCCCTAGCATACCCATTCTCTATCTTTTTGTCTCTACAAATAAGTATTTAAAATATAAGAACAAAACAAAACAAACACACTTTTAATCACTAGGCTATTGCTTTTTAAAAACTAATATTAGGGCTGGAGAGATGGCTTAGTGGTTAAGGCATTTGCCTGCAAAGCCTGGGACTCATATTTGACTCTCTAGGCCCCATGTAAGCCAGATGCACAGTGACACATACACACAATGCTTCACATGTGCACAAGGGGATGCACATGTCTGGAGTACAATTGTGGTGGCTGGAGGCCCTGGTGCTCCAATTCTCTCTCTCTTTCTGTCTATGTTTCTCGCATAAAAAGGAAGGCCAGTCTGTTGGGCTTGCCTCAAAAAATATATAAACAAATAAATATTAACTTTGGGGCTGGAGAGATGGCTTAGCAGTTAAGGAAATTGCCTGTGAAGGACTCATGTTCAACTTCTAGATCCCACATAAGCCAGACACATAAAGTGATGCATGGGTGCAAGGTTGCACATGCACACAAGGTGGTGCATACATCTGGAGCTCAATTGCAGTGGCTAGAGGCCCAAGGGTACCAATTTTCTCTCTCTCACTAAATAAAAAGATTAACTTTAGTCTACAGTTATGTTAGTAGGTCATAAATTCACTCCATTTTCCATTGCCCATTTGGTAGGGTATTGGTGTTAGAGCTACTAAACTCATGACTGTAATTTATTAATAAATAAAATCAAAGTGTTAATTGTGTGTTTGGCTGTGTTGAATGCTGATAGTCACTGGTGGCTGACGGCCCAGGTTCAACTCCTCAGTACCCTCATGACGCCACGTGCACAAAGCAGAGCAGACATCTGGAGCTCGTTTGCGGTGGCTGGAAGCCCTTGTGTGCCCACCATCACTTTTTTCTCTGTGTCTGTTCTCTCTCTCTCTCTCCCTTTTTCTCTCTCTCCTGTCATGTAAATATTTTGTTTTGTTTTGTTTTTCAAGGTAGAGTCTCACTCTAGTTCAGGCTGACCTGGAATGCACTATGTAGTCTCAGGGTGCCTTGAACTCTTGGCGATCTTCTTACCTCTGCTGAGTGCTGGGATTAAAGGCATGCACCACCATACCCAGATAAAAATATTTTTTTAAAAAAACAATATACTTATCAGGGCTGGAGAGATGGCTTAACAGTAAGGTACTTGCCTACAAAGCCAAAGAACCCAGGTTCAATTGCCCAGTACCCACATAAGCCAGATGCACAAGGTGACACATGTATATGGAGTTCATTTGCAGCAGCTAGAGGCCCTGGCTCGCTCTTGCTCTCTCTCTCCCTCCCTCCCTCTCTCTCTCTCTCTCTCTCTCTCTCAAATAAATAAAAATGAAATATTAAAAATGGCTGGGCATGGTGACGCATGCCTTTAATCCCAACACTCGGGAGGCAGAGGTAGGAGGATCACCATGAGTTCAAGGCCACCCTGGGACTACAGAGTGAATTCCAGGTCAGCTTGAGCTAGAGTGAGATCCTACCTTGAAAAACACCAATGAATAAATAAATTATTAAAAATAATATACTTATCAAATGTCAATGTGATGAATGGATTCAGAAAGTAAGTAAAGCAGCTGTAATTATTGATGTGTCATCAAATAAAACTACCCATAGCTTTGAAAAAGCATCTACCAGGGAAGTCTACTTCATATTGCAAAGTCAGTGACAAATTTCCTGAGGAGATGATAAACTAAGCTGAGATCTAAAGTAGTCAGAGAAAGAGAGAACAGGATCAGAACATTCTAGGAACAGAAACACAGCGAATGTTCTTTTGGGAGTAAAATAGTAAGACCAAACATAGAAGCTGGGTCATGATTATCTACGTTATAATACATTACAAATTATAGCAGGCTGAATCCATTACAGTGTGTGTCTACTTCCAGCTACTTGGTTCAGGGAACTGCAGTAGGAAAATTGCTTAAGCCCAGGAGCTTAAGACCAGCCTGAGAAATAAAGTAAGATCCCATCACAAACTAACAACAACAAAAAATAAATAAATAAATCCAGCTGAGATATTTACAATAATGATATTTATTTTTTGCCTTTTATACAAGTTAAAATGATGATGAAAACAACTTGAGAACATGAACTTTAAACAGAAATGGATTGATATTTTGATCTTGCTTCCTGTGACATTAGAGAATGATGACTTCAAAAATAAAGATACTTGGACTGAAGAGATTGTTTAGTGGTTAAGGTACTTGCCTGCAAAGCCAAAAGACCCAGGTTCCATTCCCCAGTACCCATGTAAGCCAGATGCACAAGGTGGTGCATGTGTCTCAAATCCATTTGCAGTGGCTGGAAGCCCTGGTGTGCCCATAGTTATTCTCTCTCTCTTTCTCTGTCTCTCTCTCTCTCTCCTTCTCTCTCTCTCTCTCTAAATAAATAAAATATAAAATATAAAATATATGGGCTGGAGAGATGGCTTAGCTGTTAAGGCGTTTGCCTGCAAAGCCAAAGGACTCTGGTTTAATTCCCCAGGACCCACTTTAGCCAGATGCACAAGGGGCGCATGTGTCTGGAATTCATTTGCAGTAGCTGGAGGCCCTAGAATACCCATTCTCCCTCCCTCTCTCTCCCCCACTCTCTCTGTCAAATAAATAAATATTTTCTTAAAAAAAAAAGAAAAAAAATAGTACTAACATCCACCATGTGAATATTCAAAACTCGTGAAGTTTGGTGAGATGTCATAATAGCCAGATGTAAAAAGTAGCAATAGGGCTGAAAAGATGGCTCAGTGGTTAACAGGTGCTTGCTTGCAAAACCTGCCAGCCTGGGTTTAATTCCTCAGTACCCAGGTAAAGCCAGATGCACAAAGAGAGGCCTACATCTCTTGCAATGGCAAGAGGCTCTGGTGCGCCCATTCCTTCTCTTTCTCTCTCTCTCCCCTTGCCAATAAATAAAAATATATCTTTAACTAGCAATAGTTTAGCTTTGAGATTTACTCACCATTATAGCAGCAAACAATATCTTATTTCTGTTCTCAGATAATGTCAGCATCCCTGGTCCCACCTCACCTCATACTATCAGACATAAACTACAGTTGGTAGCCTTGATGGCTATCATCTGAGAAGAAGCAAAGACATCACAGGAGGGAGTCTGGTAGCTGTGAGTGCTAAAATGGCTAGAATTGTACAAATGAGTCATTAAAAGGTCAAATGTCAGCCGGGCGTGGTGGCACACACCTTTAATCCCAGCACGCAGAAGGCAGAGATAGGAGGAGCGCCATGAGTTTGAGGCCACCCTGTTCCAGGCCAGCCTGAGCTAGTGAGACCCTACCTCGGAAAAACCAAAAAGAAAAAGAAAAAAAAAATGTCAAATGTCCATGTCTGGAGAACTGCCTTGTAGTGTGGGGAATGTGGCTGTGGCTCAGGGGGTAGAGCACTTGCTTACCATATGCAAGGCTTTGGCTTCCAATCTCAGCCCCATAAAACAAAGACCACGCAGACTATCTTGTTAATTAGAAGAAGAAGGAAAAAAAAAAAAAAAAAAAAACTTAAAATTGACCCAAGTGGGTCCTTCTCTTATCTCAAGAGAAAAACGTTAAAGAAAAAGCAGCAAATCACGTTCAAAGAAGATAGAGAACACGATGATCTGCTCAGTGGTCACCAAAAGGCTGCACTACACTGTCGCAACACATCTGTGGAGGAGGTAAATGACCGGAGGTGTCACTAACACCAGTTCACAAATGTGTGTCAATTTGGCACGATACAAGGGTATAAGTCTAAACCGGATAAACCATTCTGTTAGGAATCAACATAATGAGGAAAGGTATGGGTTCATTCTAAGTTTACTTAGGCCAGAGAGCACAGTGGAGAGATGAGATAAGAAGGGGGAAAAAATGGAACTTTTAAATTAGAAAGATTCAAATTCAATATCCCAGCATGTACTAAGCAAAATTTTGAAATTAAAAGAAAAAAACAAACTTCATTCTCTCCCAGCCTCGGTTCTCCTGTTAAGTCATACAAAGCTCACAGGCTCGAAGAACTAGGAAAGAAAGTGTACGTAGATGTTTAGCACAATGCGTGGCTGGGGTAAAGCGCTTGCCTTTTGAGCAACAAGGACCTGAGTTTGATCCCAGCACTCAAGTAAAAATGCCAGGTATGGGCTGGAGGGATGGCTCAGTGGTTAAGGCACTTGCCTGCGAAGCCCAAGGACCCAGGTTTGATTCCCCCAGTACCCACGAAAGCCAGATGCACAGGGTGGCACGTGCATCTGCAGTTTGTCTGCAGTGACTAGAGGCCCTGGTATGCCCATTCTCTCTCCCTCGCCCTTTCTGCCTCTCTCTCTCTCAAATAGATAAATAAATAAAAATAAAATATATTTTTTAAATGCTAGGTATGGTGACATATGTCTGTAGTCCATGTTAAGGAATCAGAGATAAGAGGGTTTCTGAGATCAGTGGCTGGCCAGTCTAGCCTAATTGTGAATTCCAGGCCATCCCTCCACCCAGGAGGGATGACTTAGTGATTAAGGTGGCTGCTTGCAAAAGCCTAATGACCTGGGTTCAGTTCCCCAGTACCCACATATAGCCAGATGCACAAAGTGGCACATGTATCTGGAGTTCATTTGCAGCAGTTGGAAGCCCTGGTGGACCCATTCTGTCTGTCTCTCTGTCTTCTATCTCTATTTACTTGAAAATAAATTTTTAAAAAGTATATTTTAAAAAACCCAAACTTCACAACATAAATCAAGATTAGATTTTTGTTGTTGTTGCTTTTATGTTTTGTGGTGCTGGGATTGAAACAAGGGCCCACACATACCAGACACATATGCTACCACTAAATCAATGCCCCGCCCCCACCATGCTAAATTATTTAACGAAGAAGTAGCAGGGTCCCTCATGGATGTCAAGCAGGTGAGAGTTAGCCATGAATGTTCTTGCACAATCAGGCTTTGTGGTGTCTGGTCTCCAAATGCATGAGTACCCACGTGCACCCACACACATGCAAACACGCATGCACATATACCACACACATATACACAAAAAATATAAAGAAAATAACTAGGTTGGAGAGGTGGCTTAGCATTTCAGACACTTGCCTGTGAAGTCTAAGGACCCAGGTTTTATTCCACAGGACCCATGTAAGCCAGATGCACAAGGTGATGCATACAACTGGAGTTCATTTGCAGTGGCCCTAGTGTGCCCATTCTCTCTCTCTCCCTTTCTCTCCCTTCCTCCCTCACTCTTTTTTTTTTTTTTTTTTTTTTGGTGTTTCCAGGTAGGGTCTCACTCTGGCTCAGGCTGACCTGGAATTCACTATGGAGTCTCAGGGTAGCCTCGAACTCTCGGCAATCCTCCTCCTTCTGCCTCCCAAGTGCTGGGATTAAAGGCGTGCGCTGCCACGCCCGGCCTCCCTCACTCTTTTTTCTCAAACAAATAAAATAAAATAAAATGTAAAAGAAAAAGAAAATAAGTCTGGAGCACACTCTTGGTACTTATGCCCGCTTGGGAATCATGAGACATAAGATAAGGTTGAGGATGGAAAGATGGATCAGCAGTTAAAGGCACTTGTTTGACTTCCCAGAACCCATGTAAAGCCAGATGTGTGAAGTGGTGGATGAGTCTGGAGTTGGTTTGCAGTGGCAGGGGCCCTGGTGTGCCCATATTCCCTCTGACTGTCTCTCTCTCACATAAATAAAAATATTTTTGCCAGGTGTGGTGGTGCATGCCTTTAATCCCAGTACTCGGGAGGCAGAGGTAGGAGGATCGCCATGAGTTCGAGGCTACCCTGAGACTACATAGTGAGTTCCAGGTCAGCCTGGGCTAGAGTGAGACCCTAACTCAATTTTTTTTTTAAATATTTTATTTATTTATTTGAGAGCGACAGAGACAGAGAGAAAGACAGATAGAGGGAGAGAGAGAGAATGGGCGCGCCAGGGCTTCCAGCCTCTGCAAATGAACTCCAGACGCGTGCGCCCCCTTGTGCATCTGGCTAACGTGGGACCTGGGGAACCGAGCCTCGAACCGGGGTCCTTAGGCTTCACAGGCGAGCGCTTAACCGCTAAGCCATCTCTCCAGCCCAATTTTTTTTTTTTTAATGATAAAGTCTTCACCTGTTACTGAAGACACCACAGGCTGCTCTCACAGAACATCATACTACCATGCTGGAACACAAAGGGAAAGTAACTCCCTCCTGACTAGTCCCCACAGTGCTGGAGAGGAGAGCCCTGTGGGAGCTTCTGGAGGACAACAGCCACCAACAGGATGAATAAGCAGGGGACCTTGCAGACTACAAAACCAGCCAGCAGGACGTGAAGTACACACCCGTGCAATAGTGGCACACAGCCTCTGTGGACGACCAACTGTTCTCTGACTGGACATGAGACTTGCTCAGTGCGAGAGAACTCATAGCCAGCACTGGAAACCAAGTCAGAATCCCCTGCTCAGGAAACTCAGACTTCAGAGAAAAACCCCCACTGCTCTGAAGAAGAATGTGCTCTCAAATAACTTTGCCCACCTCCTTTAACCCAAGCAGCTCTCACTCTTGGCTGGAGAATCTGCTTTCTTTTACAGGTGGGAGAGAAAATGAAGGAGAACCAAGATCCATTAGTAAGACAAAAAGTAGCCAACTGCCCATCATGAGATGTGCCACCTCTACCACATCTGCCAGGGCCCAGGGGAAATCTCAGAGAAAGTTGAAACATGAATACTGCTCTTACTGCTAGTCTGACAACCAGCTCCAGGATGATGGTGACAGAAACAGTGGTTCATCAAAACCCATCTAAGGGCTGGAAAGATGGCTTAGCACTTAAGGTGCTTGCCTGTGAAATCTAAGGACTCAGGTTCGATTCTCCAGGTCCCACATAAAACAGATGCACAAGGTGGCACATGCATCTGAAGTTGGTTTGCAGTGGCTGGACGCCCTGGCATGCCCATTCTTTCTCTCTCTCTTTCTCTTTCCCTCTTTCTGTCTCTAATAAACATATAAAAATAAAACCTTTAGAAAAAACCATCCAAACAGAAATCCAGGGGCTACAGGGAGCTCAATACTAAATCAGACTGCCAACAGGCCTACCATGGCTCAGAGAACATTGCAGAAGAGGAGCAGGAAAGATTATAAGAGAGGGTAGGAAGCCGGGCGTGGTGGCGCACGCCTTTAATCCCAGCCCTCGGGAGGCAGAGGTAGGAGGATCGCTGTGAGTTCGACACCACCCTGAGACTCCATAGTGAATTCCAGGTCACCCTGGACTAGAGTGAAACCCTACCCTGAAAAACCAAAAAAAAAAAAAGAAAAGAAAAGAAAAAAGAGAGGGTAGGAATACTCTGAGGTACAGTTCCCTATCACCACCCTACAGGGTCTTACTGAGACCTTCATGAGCCCACAGTGAATACCATAACCCCACTGAGGAGGGCCTCCAGGGAAAGAGGAGCAGGGGCAAGGGGATAAAAAAGTATAACCTGGGCTGGAGAGATGGCTTAGCGGTTAAGCGCTCGCCTGTGAAGCCTAAGGACCCCGGTTCGAGGCTCAGTTCCCCAGGTCCCATGTTAGCCAGATGCACAAGGGGGCACACGCGTCTGGAGTTCGTTTGCAGAGGCTGGAAGCCCTGGCGCGCCCATTCTCTCTCTCTCTCCCTCTATCTAGCTTTCTCTCTGTGTCTGTCGCTCTCAAATAAATAAATAAAATATTTAAAAAAGTATAACGGGTTACTATATCTATATAATAAAATTTTAAAAAATAAAGTCTGCACATATATTGTTTGTGATCTGTACTTTCTAGAAAAGAAGAGATCATGAAAGCAACTCCCCTCTCAGCGATCATTGTGTCTGAATGTAATTTCTAGAGGCATGTGCTGCTGCTGCTGCTCCAGAATACTCGAGCGCTGTATGAAGATACAATGTACGGTGAAAATTACTTACATGTATGTTGTGACAGTTTTCAAATAAAACATTAGTGAAAATCAAATTTCAATAAACCTTCCCACTTAAGAAGACTGTGTACATTGAGAAAGCAATGTATAAAGGCATCAGGAAAAGGTAAAGTAGGGCTAGGGAGATGGCTCAGCAATTAAAAATGCTTGCTTGCAAAGCCTGACAACTCAGGTTCTGTTTCTCAGTATCCACATAAAACCACAACGTGGGGCTTGCATCCAAGGTCTGTTTACAGTGTCAGGAAGCCCAGTTGCACCTGAGTTCTCTCTCTATCTCTCTCCCTCCTAAATAAATAAATCTATATCAGCGATGTTTCTTGTTGTTGTTGTGTGCACCCTAGGCAGGGTCTCGCTCGAGCCCAGGCTGACCTGGAATTCACTATGTAGTCTCAGGTTGATCTCAAACTCATGGCAGTTCTCCTACCTCTGTCTCCCCAACGCTAGGATTAACGATGTGCACCACCACACCTGGCTTTTTTTCTTTTCTTTTCATTTTTTTAAGGATGTTTCTCTTTTTTATTATTTTATTTATTTATTTATTTGAGAGGGAAAGAGAGAGAATGGGCACACCAGGGTTTCCAGCTACTGCAAAGGAACTCCAGACACATGTGCCAACCTTATGCATCTGGCTTACGTGGGTACTAGGGAATCAAACCGAGGTCCTTTGGCTTTGCAGGCAAGTGTCTTAACTGCTAAGCCATCTCTCCAGCCCTAGTGATATTTCTTATCATTTTTTTAAAAAAGGAAAGTAGCTTTTAACAATTACCTAAATGCTATCCAAATAAGGTTTAAAAGTAGTCAAGGAATAAGCCAGGCGTGGTGGCACACACCTTCAATCCCAGCACTCAGGAGGCAGAGGTAGGAGGATCGCCATGAGTTCAAGGCCTCCCTGAGACTACATTGTGAATTCCAGGTCATTCTGGGCTAGAGCAAGACCCTACCTCGAAGAGCCAAAAAATAAATAAATAAAATAAAAAACAGTAGTCAAGGAATGAAGCTGGGTTATATATAAAATTCAACAGGGTATGAAGACATATGTATTATAGTCATCCTTCAATATCAGCAAGGAATTGATGCCAACAATTGCAGATGGTCAAGTCCCTTATGTAAAATGGCATTTAGACTGAAGGTGCAGCTCAGTAATAGAGTGTGTGCTCACTGTTCACAGGGTCTTGGGCTCAACCCCTGGTACCACAAAAAAATAGCATCAACACACAAATAAAGTGGCATATATATGTGTGCCTACACATGTCCTTTCATATACTTGAAGTCATCTCAAGATTTCTTATGTTACTTAATGCCACGTAAAACTAACGTAAATGTCATGTAGATAGTTGTTGTCCTATATTGTTTAGAGAATAATGGCAATGAAAATGTCTGCACATGTATAGTATGGATAAGAGTTTAATTTTTTAAAGAATATATCGGATTTAGGAAATGAAACTGCAGGAACAAAAGACTAACTGGAAGCTAGGTATGGTAGTAAATATCTCTATTTCCAGTACTCTGGAGGCAGAGGTAGGAGGATCATTGTGAGTTTGAGGCCAGCCTGAGAATACATAGTGAATTCAACGTCAACCTGGACTAGAGTGAGACCCTACCTAAAAAAAAAAAAAAAAAAAAAAAGACCAACTGAACACAAATTTTAAAACATGCATGAGAAATGGCAATCCCCTTTAAACAATAGATGTCTTCTGTAACAACTAGAAATTTACATTTTGGCTCAAATTACTTGGAAACAGAAAGCAAAAAAGACTAAATTATGATTAAGGAAATATGAAATTGGAAGTAGGGAACTAAAAAAGAAACAAACAACTGCAAAGCATTTTGCTGAACCTGAATTTCTGAAGAGGAATGGTGAGGATGATCAGGGTGTTGGGAAGGAAGGGAGGATTCTCCAGCCCTCCATATCAAAGAGAAGCTGGAATTTGAAGCCCACTGCCTAGAATTCTCTTGGGACTCTATACAGACCAGCATCTGCCACCATAATTGCAAAAGGTGTCATCTGCCCAACCTCATGCTACAATGTTAGGATGATGGTGTGAAAGAAAACAAAATTTCACTTTCTTAACATCCTTTAAATAGGTGTTACTTCCCTTAATAGCACTACTGAGCTTGGTTGAGAGGAAGGGAACCCTAAAAATCTTCATTCAAAAGCTATAATAATGTCCAAGCTATAATCTATTCTCTCTAAAATTCTCTAACTTCTTGAAAGCTTTATTCTCCTTCTTGTGTAGATTGCTTTAAATTACTTTGGATTTGTTCTCATTAAAAGGATTAAAATTATCAGTTCATTAGCTATTACCCCTAGATTGTATGATTTAAAATTCTAAACTTAAGTTCTACTATAATTAGGAAAAAATAATTTCCTTTAATCACACAGCACCTTGTTCCCACATATTATTTTTTCTAGTATAATTGGATGTCACAGCTTCTTTCATAAAACAAGGTGACAGGAAGAAAATATGTACTTGGTGATCAAGCCTGAATTTATTTTTAATATTTAAAATTAATATTTTTCTAAAAATCAAAATGAGGGTAGAAAATACATTATGCATACCTAAAGCTCTGGCCAGAGTTTTAAATATTTTTATTTATTTATTTGCAAAGAGAAACAGACACAAAGAATGGGCACCCAAAGGCCTTTAGCTGCTGCAAATGAACTCCAGATGCATATACCACCTTGTGCATCTGGTTTACTTAGGTCATGGGGAGTTGAACCTGGGTCCTTTGGCTTTGCAGGCAAATGCCTTAACTGCTAAGCCATCTCTCCATCCCTGGCTAGAGGGTTTTTTTTTATTATTATTTTATTTTTTAGGTTTTTTGAGATAGGGTCTTGCTGTGGCCCAGGCTGACCTGGAATTCACTATGTAGTCTCAGGGTGGCCTTGAACTCACGGTGATCCTCCTACCTCTGCCTCCCGAATGCTAGGATTTAAGGCGTGTTCCACCATGCCTGGGCCTTTAAAAAAGTTTTTTTTATTTAATTACTAGAGAAAGAGAGAAAAAATGGGCACACCAGGGCCTCTAGCCATGGCAAATGAATTCCAGATGCATGCACCACCTTGTACATCTGGCTTACACAGGGCCTGGAGAATCAAACCTGGATCCTTAGACTTAGCAGGCAAGTTCCTTACCTGCTAAGCCATCTCTCCAGCCCCTTGGCCAGAGTTTTAATGAACAATATTTTCAATCTCCAGTGAAATGTTCATCTCATGCCATTTCTTAAAGCAAATCTCCTATAAATTAGCAGAGGAAAGTCTTAATAAAATAATACTAAATTAGCTATTGATAATTATCCTTATCTTCCTCTTTTTCCAAGGTAGTATCTACATTCATAAACTGCTCTAATAATCAGTCCATACAGCAGCTTCCTGGACCTCAACAGATGACCCACTTTCTTCGCTTGTGACCATCTGTCCTTTTGCACTTAGTCTATAATGGTGTACGGAGACACTGTTCCTAAAGTGCATCTACCATCCAAAACTTTCTTTGCTTTCTGGGTAATCTGAACAAATAGACTAATAGTACTTGAGGTTGTCTAGGCTCAGAGGACCCTACAAGACTCCTTCATCTGCCTCTCCACACACACAAGAACTGAATGACCTACAAGACTATCAACCCTCAGGGATGTAGAATAAGAGCTATAATCTACATGTAGAATACAGATATTAGTTTAGACTTTTCTATTATTAAAAAGGGTACCTAATTTCTCAGGATCAATTTTGAGAAGTGTTTTCTAAGTCAAAGGGTACGGTTCAAAAAACAATCTAGCAAGTACTTCTTAAAATTGTCCACTTGGCTCAGACAATTTTTCCGTACTTGTTCGTACATTAGGCTAGTTTATTGAAAATGGAAGAAAATACCAAAACTTCAAAATCTTCTGAGCACTTGAAGTTTTCATGTTTTTTTCTCATGAGGATCTATTTGAGAGAATGTTGAAGAATAGGAAGTATAGATATGGTGGTTGAAAGAAAATAAACAAGCAGACTTTGAGTCGAGAAAGACCTGGGTTTGAGTCTCTATGCTGTCACAGAATGGTGGAGTGGCTTTGATTAGCTAATTGACACTGCTGATTTGATGGTCTATAGCTACAAATCAATAGAAGAGCACTTGCTTGGTGGAGATGACATAAAGAATACAGAGGCTAAACAGCAAAACATAGAAAGAAAGGCGCAGTTCAGCCACAGAGTATGTTCAATGAATAACCAACATCAATTACAAAGTTAGAGGAGAAATGGCTCCTCTTGTTACAGTAGGATTTACCTGCACTGTTGTTCCGTAACTCTCCTAGTCAATCTTGGGAAAGTATTTTTGCAATAAAGATAGAAACATATAACATATTTTAATTTAAGTATCAGAAATAGTCAATAAACAATTCTAATTTGGAAGCAAAGAGTCTACGCATTAAAAGTGGTAGCCATGGGCTGGAGAGGTGGCTTAGCGGTTAAGCGCTTGCCTGTGAAGCCTAAGGACCCCAGTTCAAGGCTCGATTCTCCAGGACCCACGTGAGCCAGATGCACAAGGGGGTGCACGTGTCTGGAGTTCATTTGCAGTGGCTGGAGGCCCTGGCGCGCTCATTCTCATTCTCTCTCTGCCTCCTTCTGTCTCTGTCATTCTCAAATAAATAAATTTAAATGAACAAAAAAATTTTTTTTTAATTTAAAAAAAATTAAAAATAAAGTGGTAGCCAGCCACTGGAGAGATTGTTTAGTGGTTAAGGTGCTTGCCTACAAAACCAAAGGACCCAGGTTCAATTCCCCAGGACCCACATAAGCCAGATGCATAAGGTGGTGCATGTTTCTGGAGTCCATTTGCAGTAGCTGAAGGCCCTGGCTTGCCCATTCTCTCCCCCCCCCCACCCCTGCATTTTTCTCCCTCTTTCAAATAAAATAAAATAAAAATAAAAGTGGTATAATTTTATAAATATACCTAGGTATAATTTTCAGATAGGTGTGCTTAATGTTCCCTCTCTGTCCTAAATGGAAGATAAAAGGACATATTGAATCAAAGAACATGGTGTAAAAAATAAAAAAAAAAAACCCAAGAGACCAGGAAAATTGAAGATACTGGGAACACTTCATTCCAATCCTCTAAAATATCATTCTCAATTTCTCTGTTAGACCCAGCAACAAAGTACGGATATTGTTTCACTTCAGGTTACAAATTGAGCTGCTGAGTGTAGTTAAAAAAATAAATGTCCAGGAAATCTTAACATATTGTCCTGCTTTATACTGTCTTCAGACAATTTTATACACTTTAAGGGGAGAGAATAGTAATAATAATAATAATAATAATAATAAGAAGAAGAAGAAGAAGAAGAAGAAGAAGAAGAAGAAGAAGAAGTTACTCTGTTTCTAACTCAAATCACCATAAATCACACTAGAAGGAGGGCTTGCCAAAGAAATGTTTTCCAACAAGGTGAATGGCACAGAGGTGAGACTGCTGATGAAAATTTCAATTCTCTGCAAAGGCTGCCTCTACTGTGTAACAAGAAGCACTATTTCCACTGCAGAAATACTTGCAAGACATGGTGTTCTTTCTTGCATACAAATAGCCCCATTTGGGCACTTCTGAACACTTAGAGTCCAACAAAGGACAGAACATTGCTGGCATCATCTCCTGTCACATCAAGACAGCAGTTCTCTTTTGTCCTAGGACTGAGGCAGTTTTGTGATGTTCCGGGGATTCATCACCTAAAGTGGTCCACAGTTCTTTTCAGGCTGTTCTCTTTCTTAGATTTGCTCAAATTTCAGATGACTTTCTGTCTGAGGCTGTTCTTGAAGGATCCATTGTAGAATCGTTTTAGAGTGGAATTGTTCTCTCTTTTTTCTCTTCTCCACATTGTTGAGGGTTCATAATGGCTTGGGCAGAGAGGCAGTAAGAAGGTTCTCGTGGTAGGTGGCATGCACCAGGAGTTGGCAGTACAGCAGGAGTGGCTGATAAATTAGACATGTGTTTTGGAGACACACACACACATGTGCCAATAGATTCTGCCAACAATTTAAAAAGGAAAGGGAAAAAGATAAAGGATGACCTCAACATTTTAGATAAAATGATGATATGGGAATTGTGGTGGTTTGATTCAAGTGTCCCCCATAAACTTAGGTGTTCTGAATGCTAGGTTCCCAGCTGATGGAGATTTGGGAATTAATGCCTCCTGGAGGGAGTGTATTGTTGGGGGCCAGCTTATGGGTATTAAAGCCAGTTTCCCCTTGCCAGTGTTTGGCATACCCTTCTGTTGCTGTGGTCCATCTTATGTTGGCCAGGGGGTGATGTCCACCCTCTGCTCATGCCATCGTTTTCCCCTGCCATCATGAAGCTTCCCCTCAAGCCTGTAAGCCAAAATAAATCTTTTTCCCAGAAGCTACTCTTGGTTGGGTGATTTCTACCAGCAATGCGACCCGGACTGCAACAGGAGTGGAGCCATTTACAAAAAGCTAGTAAACCAGAGACAGTTAGGTTTAGAAGGAAAACAAGCCGGGCGCACACCTTTAATCCCAGCACTCGGGAGGCAGAGGCAGGAGGATCGCTGAGAGTTAGAGGCCACCCTGAGACTACATAGTGAATTCCAGGTCAGCCTGAGCCAGAGTGAGATCCTACCTCAAAAAACCAAAAAAAAAAAAAAAAAATAGAAGGAAAACAATGTGGACTAGAACCCTCCTTGGTATAAGAAACATAAAAAGTACCATGACTAAAAGCAAAAACACTGACAGGTTCTCTGGTTGGCTTTTGTCAATAATTTTCCTCACTGTCAAATCATCTTTCCTTAAGTTACCTGGGAGTGTGAACTGAGGTGAGGATATTCAATTTTTGACTATTTTTTCTACTATTTGCTAAAAGCATAAACAGGCTATTTTATAAAAGGTAGAGAAACAACCATGGTGTGCTGAATTTCATATAGAAAGGAGTACACTGAAGAAGAGAGAAGGCTTTTCTTTCTCTTTTTATTTTATTTCACTTATTTATTTTGTTTTTTTGAGGCAAGGTGTCAGCGTAGCCTAGGCCAACCTGAAACTCACTCTGCAGTCCCAGGTTGGCCTCAAAATCACTGCCATCCTCCTACCTCTGCCTCTCAAGTACCGGGGTGAAAGGCGCATGTCCCCATGTCCGGCCAACAAGGCTTTTCTTATCACCCGCAAGGAATGTGTGTTTTCTAGTGAACAGTCTTTGGCATACAGCAGCCCAGCGGTTGTTTTACATTTATTGAAATATTCCTTGCTAAATTGTTCTGTTCATCTTTAAAAGTAAATTGCTTAGGGATGGAAAATGGCTCAGCAGTTAAAGGCACTTGCTTACAAAGCCAGCTTGGGTTAAATTCTCAAACACTTATGTAAACCCAGACATGAAATGGGGCATGTGTCTGTGGTCCCTGTGTGCCCATGACAAGGGGAGGTGAAGCATGAGGCTCTAGAGCATGCCAGCCTGCCTGCAAGAGAAGGAGCCCGGGCATGGTGGCACATGTCTTTAATCCCAGCAGAGGTAGGATTGTGGAGAGTTCGAGGCCATCATGAAATTATGTAGTAAATTCCAGGTCAGCCTGAGCTAGAGTGAGACCTTACCTCAGAAACCACCCCCCCCCAAAAAAAAAAGATGGAAGGAAAGGTAGAGCACATTCCCTCTGATCTCCACATGAGTGTCATGGCACACACACACACACACACACACACACACTTACTCACACACCAATTAATTAAAAAGAAAAACAATTTGTTTAAAATTGCATTCAACTTCTTTCTCCAAAACAAATGTGTTCTTCACTCCCACCAAGTAAATATCAAGTCCACTGAAACCGAGTTACTAGGTTTTGTTGTTATTTTTGTTTTTTGTTTTTTCAAGGTAGGGTCTCATTCTGGTCCAGGCTGACCTGGAATTCACTATGTAGTCTCAGGGTGGCCTCGAACTCATGGTGATCCTCCTACCTCTGCCTCCCGAGTACTGGGATTAAAGGCGTGCGCCACCACACCCGGCCGAGTTACTAGTTTTACAGACTGTTCTGCCTATTTCTTTTTCTTTTCTTTTTTTTCCTTCCTTCCTTCCTTCCTTCTCTCTCTCTCTTCTCTCTCCCTCTCTCTCCCTCTCTTTCTTTCTTTCTTTCTTTCTTTCTTTCTTTCTTTCTTTTTCGAGGTAGAGTCTCCCTCTAGCCCTGGCTGACCTGGAATTCACTATGTAGTCTCAGGGTGGCCTCAGACTCACAGTGGTCCTCCTCCCTCTGCCTCCCGAGTGCTGGGATTAAAGGTGTGCACCACCGCGCCTGGCCTCTGTTCTGCTTTTTCTATGGTTTGCAACCACAGCGTAAGTCATTTAAAAAGCAATTCATGGGGCTGGGAAGATTGCTTACCAGTTAAAGGTGCTTGCTTGCAGAGCCTGGTGGCCCAGGCTCAAGCATCTAGTGTCCATTGGTAGTGACAAGAAACCTACACACATAAGTGCAAATTAAAACAAAAAAGTTTCTAAAGCAATTCAGGGGGCTGAAGAGATGACTCAATTATTAAAGGTATCTGTAAATCCTGACCACCCCAGCTCAATTCCCCAGTATCCACATAAAGCCAGATGCACAAAGTAGCACAAGTATTTGGAGTTCATATGCAATGCCCATTCTCTCTCTTCCTTTCTTGCTCTCTCTCAAATAAATAAATAACAACTCAATATTTTTTTAAAGGCAATTCAAAAGGCTGGAGAGATAGATGGCTTAGCGGCTAAGGCACTTGGCAGAAAGCCAAAGGACCCAGGTCTGATTCCCCAGTACCCACATAAAGCACAAGGTGGTACATGCATCTGGAGTTCGTTTGCAGTGGCTAGAGGCCCTGGTGCACTTATTCTCTCTATCTGCGTCTCCCTCTCTTTCTCTCTCTCAAACAAATAAAGGGGGTTAAATAAATAAAATTGATTAAAGGTGCTTGTTTGCAAAGCCTGCCAGACAGAGTTTGATTCCACAGTATGCACCTAGAGCCAGATGCACAAGGCAGTACATGGGTCTGGAGTTTGTACGCAGTGGCAAGAGGGCCTGGTGCACCCAGTCTTGCTCGCTCTCTCTCTCTCTCAAATAAATAAATAATTTTTTTTCCTTCCCCCCTGCCTTCCTCCCTCCCTCACTTCCTGCTTCTTCTTTCCCTATCTTTTATTTTATTTTATTTTATTTTTATTTATTTGAGAGCGACAGACACAGACAGAAAGACAGATAGAGGGAGAGAGAGAGAATGGGCGCGCCAGGGCTTCCAGCCTCTGCAAACGAACTCCAGACGCGTGCGCCCCCTTGTGCATCTGGCTAACGTGGGACCTGGGGAACCGAGCCTCAAACCAGGGTCCTTAGGCTTCACAGGCAAGCGCTTAACTGCTAAGCCATCTCTCCAGCCCCTTCCCTATCTTGATCTCTCTTAGTCTCTCTTCTTTATCTTGGGTGCACTAGGAAAACAAGGTCTCTCTTAAATTGTTTAATACTTTGATAGTTCTATAGTCATAATAGAACATAATATATTTACTACTCATTACAAAGGACTGGAGTTCCTCTTTTGTGATGATTGAAGCATATTTGTCAGTCTTCAGACATTTTTTCAAGTTCTGTGACCTATCAAAATAATATAATTTGTAACATGCTTTTAAGATTCAGTACATTTGGGGCTAGAAAGATTGCCTAGTGGTTAAAGCATTTGCCTGCAAAGCCTAAGGGGTGGTACATACATCTGAGTTCATTTGCAGTGGCTCAAGACCCTGGTGCGCCCATTCTCCCCGTCTCTAATAAATAAATAAATTTAAAATGTAAAGAAAAGCTTAAAAATATAGATATTTGTTTTGGTAATCAGCAAATACTAGCTGGAATGACAGTGCTAAATTGATGACCACATTGGGAGTCGTTTGTATTTTGGGGCTTAACCACGTTCCTTGTTGAGCCTGGGTAGGTCTAAAGAGGTAGTATCTAAACATATAGCTTCAAGACAAGAATGTTCCTTTAACTGCAGATTTAACTAGAGCGAACAAAACGTTTAAGAAACCGAGTTTAGAGGCAGAAGCAGCCATGTGTTTAAATGCAGGATAATGCTGACACCTAGTGTTCATGAGGAGTATTTACAACTCTGAATTCTAGTCATTTATTTTGAGTATTGTTTTTTTTTGTTTTGTTTTGTTTTTTTTTTAATCTTTTCAAGGTAAGGTCTCACTCTAGCCCAGAATGACCTGGAACTCGCCCTGTAGTCTCAGGCTGGCCTCAAACTCACAGCAATCCTTCTACCTCAGCCTCTAGAGTGCTTGGATTAAAGGTGTGCGCCACCACACAGGATTTTCCATTTACATTAAAAGATATCGGACTGGGCTGGAGAGATGACTTAGTGGTTAAGGCGCTTGCCTGAGAAGCCCAGGGACTCATGATCGAGTTTCCAGATCCCACCTAAACCAGATGCACAAAGGTGAGGCAAGCGCAAGGTCTCACATGCCCACTAGATAGCGCAAGTGTCCGCCATTCAATTTCACTGGCTGAGGCCCTGACCCGTCAATTTCCTTGGTCTCTCTGTCATTTTCTCTTAATAAAAAATAAATAAATAAAGATGTTGAACATAGCATTTTTTAAAATGTGAAGACAAATGGAAATAAGCATTATGGTAGCCAAAGTTGTCACAAACAAGCACACTGAGGATCAGGAAGGTGGCCCAGTGAGCAGTCAAAAACAAAAAAAGCTTGCCACGCAGCCATGGAGGGCCTGTTTGGACCCTCAGTACCCATGTAATAGCTCTGCGTGCTGATGCTTGCCTATAATCCCAGCACTGGGAAGATGGAGCCAAGAGAACGCCTGAGGCTTGCCCGCTAGCTGTTCTAGATAAATCCATGAGTTCTGGGTTCAATGAGAGAGCCTGTCTGAAGAAAATAAGCTGAAGAGGTGAGAAGACACCCAAAGTCAACCTGAGGCTTCCACATACATGGTACGAGTGCACCCATGTATATATGAACACACATAAACACACCACACACATGCAAACAATAAGCACATTCTCTGTCTCTCTCTCTCTCTCCCTCTCTCTCTCTTTCAGAGTTCAAAGAAGGACCTCTGACTTGGTACCAGAAACTGTGTGACATCCCGAAGTGGACACCTCCTTGCATTGAGTGCTAGGAGTACTGTGATCAAGGGGGGCAGCACCACGACCCAAAGCCGCAATCCCGGAATATCATGGTGTTCGGGACAGGCTTCACCGTGTGAGAATGAAGTAGAGAACGGTCTCCGGAAAGGAGGCTGGACAGGAAGACAAAGCCAAGTTCAAGGAAAGTTTGTACTTGCTGCATAGTGGGAAACCACACACAAAAGATAGCCTTGCAGGGCTGGAGAGATGGCTTAGCGGTTAAGCGCTTGCCTGTGAAGCCTAAGGACCCCGGTTCGAGGCTCGGTTCCCCAGGTCCCACGTTAGCCAGATGCACAAGGGGGCGCGCGCGCGTCTGGAGTTCGTTTGCAGAGGCTGGAAGCCCTGGCGCGCCCATTCTCTCTCTCTCTCCCTCTATCTGTCTTTCTCTCTGTGTCTGTCGCTCTCAAATAAGTAAATAAATAATTAATTAAAAGATAGCCTTGCAATGCAGACAGAGCCCTGGCCGCATGTGGGGAACACGTGGTGGGAAACGGGGACCGGGACTAAAATCAGGATGTTACTTTAGTTAGATGACGGTAGTGCCAAGCAGAAAGGAGGAAGGATTAAATGAAAATGAATTCGTTGACTAAGTGGGAGACGGAAATCAATAGACTTGCTAGCAGGATCTCTTCTTTCAGAGTTTATGTAGATTGCATTTTTAGCGAGTTAGTGGAAAAGATGATTAATTCCATTTTGACAAGCTAACCTTGAGGTGTATGAGACACCGCAGTGATTTGATGTCAACAGGAAATGAAGAACAAGTTTCTGAATTACAAAGGGACACATGGGGGCTAAGAACTGCCTTTCATCAGCATAGAAGTGGTCGCTGAAGTAACGAAAGTGGACAAGGTAATTCAGGAAGGGAATATCAGCATTCCTTATCCAAAACACCTTGGGTCCAGCGGTGATGTACGTCGCATATTTTAAAATGTTTGGAATATTCACATATATGCGAGTCCCATGTCTAAGCACGTGTCCCTAGTGCCTCTATGTTTCGACTATACTCCACGTGAGGTCAGGTGTGCCGTTTTCCATTTGCAGCATCACAGTGGCCGTTGAAAAGTTTTAGATTTTGAGCCGGGCATGGTGGTGCACACCTTTAATCCCAGCAGAGGAAGGAGGACAGCTGTGAGTTTGAGGCCACCCTGAGACTACGTAAAGAATTCCAGGTCAGCCTGTACTAGAGCAAGACCCTATCTTGAAGAACAGCAACAACAACAAAAATAAACAAATAAAAGGCAAACATGTGTCCAATGTCTGAAAAATATCATTTACGGGGGAAAATAGTTCACAGAAAGTTGGAGACAGGACTTAACAGTTAAGGCACTTGCCTACAATGCTAACAGCCCATGTTCGATTCCCCAGTACTCAGATAAAGCCAGATACATAAAGTGGTGCATGCATCTGGAGTTTGCAACTGCTGGAGGCCCTGGCATGCCCATTCTTTGACTGTCTCTCTTCTATCTCTGCTTGCAAATAAATAAGTAAAAAAAAGAGAGAGTGAGAGATGGACAGGTGGCTTAGCAGTTAAGGTGCTTGCCTGCAAAGCCAAGGACCCACGTTGAATTTTCTAGGTCCCATGTAAGCCAGATGCACATGGTGGTACATGCATCTGGAGTTCTATGCAGTGGCTAGAGGCCCTGTTGTACTAATTCTCTCTCTTTCTTCCCCTTCTCTACTTAAATAAATAAATAAATCGGTTTTTGTTTGCTTTTTTTGTTTTGTTTTGTTTTTTGAGGTAGGGTCTCACTCTAGCTCAGCATGACTTGGAATTCACTATGTAGTCTCAGGGCAGCCTCGAACTCATGGTGATCCACCTACCTCTGCCTCCCGAGTGCTGGGATTAAAAGCGTGCGCCACCATGCCCGGCACAAATAAGTCATTTTTAAACATAGTTTTAACAGCAATCAGGAATAGTAGAAAAAGGAGTTAGAATTTTAATGTAGGTCTTCTGAGAAGTAGACATCAAGAAAGAATTAAATGAAAAAAAATAAAAAAAGAAAGAATTAAATGTATAAGGATTTTATTAGTGACAGAAAATGGAAAGGGAGATAAAGAAGGCTGAGAAAGCCATCAGATACTCAAAAAGTCTTCCCTGAAGCTGGGAGTCTCAGAGGTACTTTCTCGTGTCCTGGACAGTGACCTTCCCTGAAGCTGGGGGTCTCAGAGGTGTTTTCTCATGTCCTTGACAGTGGCCTTCCCTGAAGCTGGGGGTCTCAGAGGTGCTTTCTCATGTCCTTGACAGTGACCTTCCCTGAAGCTGGGGGTCTCGGAGGTACCTTCTCATGTCCTTGACAGTGACCTTCCCTGAAGCTGGAGGTTTCAGAGACCCATTCTCGTGTCCTTGAACAGTGACCTTCTCTGAAGCTGGGGGTCTCAGAGACCCATTCTCGTGACCTTCTCTGAAGCTGGGGGTCTCAGAGGCACGTTCTCATGGCTGTAGCAGTCTATGACTCAAACTTCACAAACTCACTTTTCCTCTAAGGTTTCCTCCAAGCAGCTTCCTCCTGCTCCTGTGAGTCTTCTTCCTAAGGGAAGACTCAAAGAGACAGGTGATAAACCACACACCCTTTGCAATTGCTCTTGAGGGCACGGTGGTACTTTTCTTCTCTCTTCCACATTCCCTATTTCAAGTTAGTGGCTCGTCCCCACCTGTGCTCTGACTTTTGACTTGACCCTGCACTCAGGGTCTTGGGAGTTCTGCCATCCTAAATGAAGGCTTCAGTCTGCCATTCAAAGGTGCTTGCCCTTCTCCTGGGACTGAAGTTTTTGTCGTGGACTTCCTTCATTATACTTCTTCAGAGCATTAATACAATTTGGTAGTTGTATGTCAGCCCCATGTCTTTTTTGTTTGTTTGTTTGTTTTTCTGAGGTAGGGTCTCACTCTAGCCCAGGCTGACCTGGAATTCACTATGTACTCTCAAGGTTTCCTCAAACTCACAGAGATCCTCCTACTTCTGCCTTCCAAATGCTGGGATGAAAGGTGCCACCATGCTAGGCAGTCCCCTGTCTTTTGAGCCCTGTGCCCCCCCCCCCGCATAATTTTCAAAATATCTGTTTTTTTTTACCTTTCAAAACACTGCCCTTCACTGACTCATCTCCTCATTTCACCACAAGTGAAATATTCACTATTTGAGCTGCTACCGGTTTGCACAGTCCCCTGGCTCCACCTACCCATAGAATGAAGCATCCTGTTTGCCTGCCAGGCAGTGGAAAGTCAATCCTAGATGTTTATCTTACTGCCTACTTTCTCAGACCACTCCCTGTTTTACTTGTGGTACTCCGGGTACCTCCTCAGAGCCTACACAGTAAGAGTGGATTAGGGCTGGAGAGATGGCTTAGCAGTTAAGACCCTTGCTAGCAAAGCTAAAGGACCCAGGTTTGATTCTTCAGTACCCACGGAAGCCAGATGCACAAGGTGGTGCAGGCAATCTGGAGTTCATTTGCAGTAGCTGGAGGCCCAAGCGTGCTCATTCTCTGTGTTCATCCATATTCTGTGTGTGTGTGCGTGTGTGTGTGTATGTGTGTGTGCCTCTTTCTCTCAAATAAAGTAAACTTAAAAATAGAATGGATTGGGCTGGAGAGATGGCTTAGCGGTTAAGCGCTTGCCTGTGAAGCCTAAGGACCCCGGTTCGAGGCTCGGTTCCCCAGGTCCCACGTTAGCCAGATGCACAAGGGGGCACACGCATCTGGAGTTCGTTTGCAGTGGCTGGAAGCCCTGGCGCGCCCATTCTCTCTCTCTCCCTCTATCTGTCTTTCTCTCTATGTCTGTCGCTCTCAAATAAATAAATAAAAAATGAACGAAAAAAATTAAAAAAAAAATAGAATGGATTTAGATCGTTTATAATAAGATCAAAAATATAAACAAGTTCTGAGGATGTAGATCAATAGTAAAATGTTTACCTAGCATGTAGGAAGGACCAGCATAAATTTACTTAATAGTAAAATTATAACAATCCTGCTGTTCCTCTATACTGAAAAGTACCAAACATTAAAAGAAATACTAAAGTAAAAGTGATAAGAGAAAGCTTTATCATAACCCTGAATTAGAAGATATAATGTTACTAAGATTGTCTTACAAAAGTGATTTGTTGCCAGGTGTGGTGGCACATACCTTTAATCACAGCACTCAGGAGGCAGAGGTAGGAAGATAACAAAGCTTGAGGTCAGTCTGTGACTACAGAGTGAGTTCCAGATCAGCCTGACCTAGAGTGAGACCCTGCCTCAACCTTCCCCCCAAAAATGTGATTGGTAAATGCAGTATCATTTCAATTAAAATCCTAGACTTACAGAAACCAGTAAAAGTTTTATGGAAATATATAAACTCAGGATAGTCAAGAATTGTTAAAATAGCTGGGTGTGGTGGTGTGTGTCTTTAATCCCAGCACCATGGAGGCAGAGGTAGGATCACCATGAGTTTGAGGCCACCCTGAGACGACATAGTGAATTCCAGGTCAGCCTGGGCTAGAATGAGACCCTACCTTGAAAAACAAAAACAAACAAAACAATTGTGGACTGGAGAGATGGCTCAGCAGTTAAGACACTTGCCTGCAAAGCCTAACAGCCTGGGTTCAGCTCCCAGTACCCACGTAAAGCCAGATGCACAAAATGGTGCATGCATCTGGAGTACATTTGCAGTGGCTAGGGACCTTCTCTCTCTCTCTGTCTCTGTCTATTTATTTATTTGACAGAGAAACAAGGAGAGAGAATGAGTGGGCACGCCAGGGCCTCCAGCCACTGCAAACGAGCACCAGACGTGTGCGCCCCCTTGTGCATCTTGGCTAATGTGTGTCCTGGGGAATTGAACCTGGGTCCTTTGGCTTTGCAGGCAAACGCCTTCAGCCCTCTGTCTCTTTTTCTGTCTCTTTGTAAATAAATAAATACATAAATAAATAAGTAAAATCTTTTTTAAAAGTTCATTCATTTCCCTAAATCCACTATTTAAAAATCCAGTAGTGGCTGGGTGTGGTGGCACACGCCTTTAATCCCAGCACTCGAGAGGCAGAGGTAGGAGGATGACCATGAGTTCAAGGCCACCCTGAGACTCCATAGTGAATTCCAGGTCAGCCTGGACCAGAGTGAGACCCTACCTCAAAAAAAAAAAAAAAATCCAGTAGTGGATTTTTAAAAAGACTTCGATAGATACTTTAATTTTATTTACTAATGTGTGTGTGCACATGCACCCATGCCAGACTCTTGCTTCTGCAAAGAAATGTCAGACACATGCACCACTTTTTGTATCTAGTTTTATGTGGGTGTTGGGGAAATGAATCCAGGACAACAGGCTTTGCAAGCAAGCAGCTTTGTTGCTATCTTCCCAGCCTAATATTTTAATATATCTTCTGGTATACTGTATTAAAATTTCTAGCCAGGCGTGGTAGCACATGCCTTTAATTCCAGCACTTGGAAGGCAGAGGTAGGAAGATCGCTGTGAGTTTGAGGCCACCCTGAGACTACATAGTGAATTCCAGGTCAGCCTGAGCTACAGTGAGACCCTACCTCAAAAAAAATAAAATCATGAGCCTCTTTAGATTGTGAACTACGTGAAGAGTCGGTCATTGTTTTCCTCATTTTGATCTCATATACAGCTAGCAGTTCTTTCCATAGTCATATGATACTAGTTCTTTAAGAATGTGTGTGAGAGAGAAACGGAAAAAAATCAGATCAGCTCAGAGTGAAAGGAGAACTAAGTATTGTGGGATAGAGAAGAGATAAAATGGAATCTCTGGAAATACGGAATCCTCTGCTCATTTTTCTTGGAAACCTAGTTGAGAGCTCAGTAAGGAAAAGAATGTGTGCTCAATCATACTGTGTGTCTTATAACCTTAGATGGAAATAATCAGAAAAGCCTTGTGATTTTTGATATTCTTTGTTGCCATGAGGAATGAAAATCCTTCTTTGACTTTTAAGATTCAGGGGTGAAGTGGAGAATAGGATCAAGTATGTGTCTATGACACACCAAGATAGTTAAATACATTCCTGAAAAACGCAGCTTTCTCATCTGAGAGCTTATAGTTTATATCATAGGTGCCACAGAACTTTCCGCAGTCACAGATGGCTCGGTTTCTTCCGTCTGTGACTACAAGTTACAAAACACCAAGTAGACACTGGATTCTGGGGACAGAACAGAGAAGTAACCCTACACAGCACTGAAAAGCTCAGCTGAGTGAAGCTTTTGTTTTATTGGAAAACTTCAATATGAGTTTCACTGCTTGGGTTAAAGTGTTGTCTTAAAATAGCCATTTTTTAAAGCTGGGCATGGAAGCCGGGCATGGTGGCCCATGACTTTAATTCCAGAATTCTGGAGGCAGAAGTAGGAGGATCTCCATGAGTTAGAGGCCAGTCTGAGACTACATAGTGAATTCTAGGTCAACCTGGGCTAGAGCAAGACCCTACCTTGAGAGCATAAAATGTAAAAAGCTGGGCATTGTGGCTCACACCTATAGTACCAACACTCAGGAGGCCAAGGCAGGAGTATTGCTGGAAGTTTGAGAATAGTCTGGACTACATAGTGAATTCTGGCCTGCCTGGGCAACAGTGTAAGATTCTGTCTCATAAACAAGCAAGCAAATACAATAACCATTAAGAATTTTTAAAATCTTGGGGCTGGAGAGATGGCTCAGCAGTTAAAGTGCTTGCTTGCCATGACTAACGACACGGGTTCAATTCCCCAGTACCCACGTAAAGCCAGATGCACAAAGTGGTGCATGCATCTAGAGTTCCTTTGCAGTGGCTAGAGGCCCTGACGCACCCAACACTCATTCTCTGTCTCTCTTTCTCGCTGTCCACCCTCCTTGCAAATAAATAAATAAAACATTTTAAAAAAGAAATCTCAAAGTCTTACTGTATGAGATAGCACAGTAAATATTATCCAGTACAGGGATACAGCGTTTGCAGTGGGCTACAAACTTAGTGCATCATAGACCTTCGGTGACATCATCTTGCCTTCAACAAGAGGTTTAAGCCTCAACTGACCATCTTTGAAAAGGGATCAGTAAAATTAATCACACCAGTTATTTTAGGGATTAAATCAATAATGAATAGAAATGTTCCTTCCAAATCGTTCTTGGTTGCTTCTATAAGCTAAGAAAGATCAGAGCATAATGAGAAAAAAAAATATGGGCAAGTATGTTTTGATTTGGAAGAAGGTGTATTAGTTACTTGCCTTGTTGCTATGACAAAATACCTGGAAAGAAGCAACTTATGTGAGGAAGGTTTTGCTCCAGTTCCAGGGGATACAGTCCATGCTAGCAGGAGAGGCACGGTGGCAGGAGCATGAAGCAGCTGCTCACATCACCTCCACAGTCAGGAAGCAGAGTGGGGGATGCTTGTGCTCAGCTCATTTTCTCTTTTTTATTTAGTCCAGAATTCCAGCCCATGGAATGTCACTGCCCACAGTTAGGGTAGATCTTCCAATTTTAATGAATCTAGCCTAGAAACTCCCTCACAAACATACCCAGGGGTTTGTGTCCTAGGTGATTTTAGATCCAATCCAGTTGACAACCAAGGTATACATACCATCATGAAGTCCACCACTTGTCAACTTGACATCCAAACACACCATTATTTTTTGTTTTTGTTTTTGTTTTAAATTTTTATTGACAACTTCCATAATTGTAAACAATAGCCCATAGCAATGCCCTCCCTCCCCTCATTTTCCCCTTTGAAATGCCACTCTCCATCATATCCCCTCCCTCTCACAATCAGTCCCTCTTTTATTTTGATGTCATGATCTTTTTCTCCTATTATGATGGCCTTGTGTAGGTAGTATCAGGCACTGTGAGGTCATGGATATCCAGGCCATTTTGTGTCTGGAGGCGTACCTTGTAAGGAGTTCTACCCTTCCTTTGGCTCTTATATTCTTTCCATCACCTCTTCCACAATGGACCCTGACCCTTGGAAGATGTGATGGAAATATTTCAGTGCTGAGCACTCCTCTGTCACTTCTTCTGAGCACCATAGTGCCTTCTGAGTCACCCCAAGGTCACTGCCATCTGAAAAGAGAAGCTTCTCTAAACAAAAGTGAGAGTAGCATTAATATATGGCTATGAACATTAAGAGAAGTGCTTACTGGTCAGTTTGATGAGCATAGTATATGCATTTAGCCAGACACCAGCAGACATTATACCCCTGGGGCTCATGACTACCCCTGTTGTAGGTTTTCAGTATCAGTGATATATTCCCTCTCATGGAGTGGGCCTCTAGTCAAATCAGAGGGCAGTTGTTTTCCCCCACAACAGATGTGCCATTATTGCACCCATTGGCTCATTTGGCCTGGCTGGCCAAATATAAGGCTTGCAGTGTCCACTGTTAAGTCTCTTCACTGGTGATTTCTCCCTCTCCCACTGAACTGCATGCAGTGTGGCTTTTTCCGGCTTTCTGTCAGCTGGTCTACATGGAGCAGGTTTTCAGCTCAGCTCCAGCAGAATTTCTCAGTGGCCTTGCAGCCCAAGTATGTGGAGTCTTCAGCAATAGGGTCTTACCATCTATTCCTGGTGGGAAACCAAGGGCCTTGGCAATGGCCTGTAATGTTTTGGGGGCATCAGGGAACTCCTTAGCCAACAACACACTGGAAGGTATCCCATCCCTGGCACTGAAAATTTTCTAGTAACAATCTATGGCTTCCAAGTGTCCATTGTTTAAAAAAGTAGGTTTACACATGACTTATTTATATCCTCTTAGATTTTGATTAGTCCTCCCTCCACCTTTCCTTTACTCAATCTCTTCCCCTGACCTCACTTAGGCCTTTTTACCCCATTAATCTGTTCTTCTACTTTCATATATACAATACCATCCTATTAAGTCCACCTTCCCTTCCTTTCTATTCCCTTTGTATCTCCTTTCTAGCTTACTGGCTTCTTCTACTAAGTTTTATTCCTACTCACACCAACATCCAGTCATTTGGCTATGATCCACTTATGAGAGAGAACATGTTCTTCACCCCTTGGCCCCATAGGCTTAGTGACGATCTCATAATGCAAAATACATTCAGTCCAACTTCAATACTCTCCACAGTCTTCAATAGTTCCAACACTGTTTAAAAGTTCAAAGTGGGGCTGAAGAGATGGCTCAGCAGCTAAAGATACTGCTTGCAAGGGCTGACAGCCTAGGCTTAATTCCCCAGTTCCCATGAAAACCTAGATGCACAAAATGGCTTATGTATCTGTAGTTCATTTACACTGGCAAAAGGCCCTGCCTGACCTGTTCTTTCTTCTCTCTCTCCCTCCATCTCTCCTCTTTCCCTTTCTCTTTGACTCTCTCTTATTACAAATAAAAAAAAAAATTCAAAGTGCAGAATTTCATCTGAATGTCAGTTAATCAGAAACATTCCTTTCTGTTTTGTTTTGCTTTTCCAGGTAGGGTCTCATTCTAGCCCAGGCTGACCTGGAACTCAATCTGTAGTCCCAGGCTGGTCTAGAACTCATGGTGATCATCCTACCTTTGCCTCCCAAGTGCTGGGATTAAAGACATGTGCCACCACACCCGGATTAACATTCCCATTCTGAATGGAAGATTAGCAACATTACAAGGAATAATTAGATTAAATCAAGACTGAAGACTGCGTGTGGTGGCACGTGCCTTTAGTCCCAGCTCTCATGAGGCAGAGGTAGGAGAATCACCATGAGTTTGAGGCCATCCTGAGACTACATAGTGAATTTCAGGGCTGGAGAGATGACTTAGCAGTTAGGGTGTTTGCCTGCAAAGACAAAGGACCCAGGTTTGGCTCCCCAGCACCCACATAAGCCAAATGCATAGTGAATTCCAAAACCACAAACCAAAAAGAGAGAAAGAAAAAAAGAAAAGAGAAAAGGCAAGACTGAAACCCAGCAAGACAAAGGCCAAATCCTGAGCCTCCATGGCCAGCATTTGAGGAAATGAAATCATCTGGGCTCCGAAGGGCTTGGGTAGTGTCAGTGCTCCAGCTCAGCTGCCTTCAGCACACACAGCCTCTCCCTTGGGCTGGCTCCGCATTATACATGCAGCTTTCCTCAGTGGACACCCTATGGTTCCAGGGTCTTCAATACCATGGGGTCTCTCCATTGTAACTTAGTCTTAAAGACACCTTCACAGATACATGTAGTGGCCTCTCGGGGCCTCTTATAGAGACTCTGACCCTGTTACACATTATCTGGTCTCAGTGGCCCTCTAGAACCCATTGTGAACTACTCCATGACCCCCCTCAACCTTGCATCTTTAAAAAAAATATATATGTTATTTATTTATTTATTTGACAAAGAAAGAGGGAGACAGAATGGGTGTGCCAGGCCTTCCAGCCACTGCAAACAAACTCCAGATGCTTGTGCCCTCTTGTGCATCTGGCTAACGTGGGTCCTGGGGAATGGAAGCTGGGTCCTTTGGCTTTGCAGGCAAATGCCTTAACTGCTAAGCCATTCCTCCAGCCTTCAATCTTGTATCTTTAATAACTACAAAACCAGTACTGCGTGGATGATACTGCCTAGTTCTATTGTCAGATTGACATATGGTCCTGGCCACCTTGGGCCATAATTGTATAAGCTTCTGTATGCTGACCCTGCTCCCCCACACTTCCCTACACCGTTGCTTTAAGCAGGGAACTCCTCAGTGGCATTCTCAGCTCGGGGTTTCTCCTTTCAAATTAATTCTTATTTCATATTTCACAAGGCACCTTTTCTGTTGGCCCAGTGCAGAACAACAGGCTTCTCCTTAATGACACTAATTTCTTTAGCAATTGCATCTGTTTTCAAATCTGCCTTGTTAGTAACATTAAATTCATTGAGTCTTTTCCTCACCAAACTGCTTATTTTTCTGCTCCATTTTTTTTTTCTTCTCTTTCCCACTGTAGATCTGGATGACAGCAGTAAGCAGTTGTCAAGTCACAACCTGAATGTTATCCTGTTGTGGTAGTTTGAATCAGATGCCCCCCCACCCCCATAAACTCATGTGTTTTGAATGCTTGGTCCCCAGAGCTGATGCACATTTAAGAGGTGGAGCCTTACTGGAAGATGGGTTTATGGGTGTTATAGCCAGCTCCCTTTTGCCAGTAATTGGCTCACTTTCCTGCTGGCGTTTTCCACCAGTTGTGGCAGAGGTGATGTCCAGCCTTTGCTCATCACAAAGTCCTGCCATCACAAAGCTACCCCTTGAGACTATCAATCAAAACACAAACTTTCATGAGCTGCTTTTGATTGGGTGGTTTGGCCCAGCAACAAGAAGGTAACCACAACACCTGTCTTGAAATTTCTTCTGCCAAACAAAGTAGTCCATTCCTCTTGTGTTCTACCTCACTCAAGTTCACAAGACAAAAGAAGAATATAGCCAGATGCTTTGCCAGAATATAAGACAAATGACCTCTACTTTAGTTACCAGTAGAGTCCTTGTTCCCCTCTGAAATCTCATGAACCATGCCTCCACTGTTCTGGGTTCTCTCAGTATTTTGATCTTTCAAACTCCCAGCAGAATGATTCATTAATCTCTGCTTATAGTACTCTAGGACATTTCTATGCCAAAGTTTTAAATTCTTCCACATTCCTCTCAAAAATCAGTCCCAAAGATCCAAGAACCACATGGTCAAATTTATAACAACAGCCCTACTCCCAACAGTAATTTCTGTAGCAGTTACTGTCCCTGTTACTGGGACAAAACACCTGACAAGAAGCAAGTGAGGGGAGGAAAAGTTTATTTCATCTTACAGTTCATCATGGTAGGAGAAGAATGGCAACAGAATCATGAGGCAGCTGGTCACATTCAGTTGCAGTCAGGAAGCAGAGAGAGATGAACAATGGAGCTCAGCTCACTTTCACCTTTTCATTCAGCCTGGATGGAACCCCAGTTCACAGAATGGTGACGTCCACAGATAGGGCTGGTCTTCCTACTTCAATTGATCTAATCTAGAAACTCCTTCACAGACATGACCTCAGATTTGACTCCTAGGTGATTATGGATCCAGTCAAAGTGACAATCAAGATGAATCACTACAGGTGACAGGGAATACCCAAAGCATAAGTGATTATGGAAAGAAAGGAGGACATTAGTGATCAAATAGCATTTTGGAGATTTTGAAAGGCACTGGAAACACTCAAAGAAAGAAAGAGAGGTAGCATTGCAGAGGGTAGAGAACTTCAAAAATGCTTAAAGAGAGCTGGAAAGATTGCTCAGTGGTTAACATCATGAAAATCAGAAAACTTAAGATGAAAAGAAGAAACCCAAAAAATTATAAGAAGACAGATCATTGACAAAGGATCAAATAGCTAGTGTGTCTGAACATGTTGGGAGGATACTACGGAATTTGGTGGAGTCACCCAAGGAGGAAGCATGTTGTATACTCCACAGGGATGGAAGCTCTTTGGCTCAGGGCCCTTCTGGACCTCGCTAATGTATAAGAGAGGAGGAAGGACATGAGGATGGGAGGAATTTTTTAAAATATTTAAATATTTATTTATTTGAGAGAGCGTGAGAAAGAGGCAAATAGAAAGAATGAGCATGCCAGGGCCTCTAGCCACTGCAAAGGAGCTCCAGAGGCTTGTGCTCCCTTGTGCATCTGGCTTACATGGGTCCTGGGGAATCAAACCAGGGTCCTTAGGCTTCACAGGCAAATACTTCAACCATTAAACCATTTCCTCAGTCTTGGAGGAAGGAATTTGATGGAGATCTTGGAGTTGAATGAGTGAGAAGTAAATAAAAAGCGAAATAGGACCCGGCCATGGTGGTGCACACCTTTAATCCCAGCATTCAGGAGGCAGAGGTAGGAGGATCACCATGAGTTTGAGGCCATCCTGAGACTACATAGTGAATTCCAAGTCAGCCTGGGCTAGAGCGAGACCCTACCTCGAAAAACCAAAAAAAAAAAAAAAAAAAAAAGAAGTGTAGAAGATGAAAATTAGTCATAATTTCTGATGTGACTCGGTACTGAATCTTGTTTACATAGCTGTTAACAGTATAAATACTATCTAATGATTAACAACAATGTATATATACATATATATTTGTGTATACATATATAAAATCTTCATGTACATTTATGAAGAATGTTGCAATCTTAATTTGTAGTAAGATTAAGGGTAGAAAATAAGAGCTAAATTCACATTATGTAGTAAGATAGAACTGAACTATTCAAAGTAAATTCCAAAATAATAACCCAGAAGGAGAAATCAACTGGTCTGGTCATGGGGAGATATGGAGAGAAAGGCAAAGAGAGTGCTGTTTTGGGAAAGAAACTGAAATACTTGTTTAACTCCAACCTATTTGCATATATGACTTTGATTTTTAATGAATTAATTTGAGAGAGTGTGTGTGAGAGAGAGGCAGAGAGAGAGAATAGGCACACCAAGGCCTCTAGCCATTGCAAAGGAACTCCAGATACATGTCCTCTTTGTGCTTCTGGTTTCACAGTAGGGTTTCCAACATCCAGATGATAGCAAATGACAACAGCATGGTGGGTGGAAAGGGTTATGAGGTCCCACGGATGAAAGGACCCGATCCTACCTGAGTATACCACGTTCCTGTATCTTTGTTGACATAGGAGTTCTGGCCAGACCCTTGACCCATCCCACATCTCCATGCAATGGGAGATTCTGTGAGCAGGAAGGGTTCTGAAGAAGACGCAAGCTTGGCAGACCTTGTCTATCTGGGCCTCACGGCTGTGTAATGATATGTGCTCACTATGACACCAGATGCCCAATGCCTGTCTGTTGAAACAACTTTTTTTAAAAAAATATATTTTTACAGGGCTAGAGAGAAGGCTTAGCAGTTAAGGCGCTTGCCTGCAAAGCCTAAGGACCCGAGTTCGATTCCCTAGGACCCACATAAGCCAGATGCACAAGGCAGCACATGGGTCTGGGGTTCTTTTGCAGCAGCTGGGGGCGTCGGGGAGGGGAGAAATCCTGGCGCGCCCACTCTAGCTGCCTCTCTCAAATAAATAAAGAGATTTAATTTATTTGGGAGAGAAAGAAAATAAAATGAGAATAGGCGCAACTAGGCCTCTTGCTGCAGCTTGCAGACAAAAGTGCCACTTTGTGAATCTTGGCTTTACATGGGTACTTGGGAATCGAACCCGGGGCGAGACAGGAAGCGTAGGAAGCCGACGGGAAAAGCGCAGCCCCTCGGCTCGCAGGAGGCCGAGGCCAAGGTCCAGGCGTGGACGGGCCGGGACATGACCTGGGTGGAGGAGGGCCGGCCTCGCGGAACCCGCCCCAGGCCGCGCACTGAGAATGCCCCCGCCCGCTTTCCCGCCAACTTTAACAGGCAGAAAGGCCTGGGCTGCGCCCACCAATCAGAAGCGCGCTGTCTGAGCCAGCCAATGGCCAGCGTCGGAGGCGGGATCTTCCGGGCCCTAACGGCCTTCTCCAGCGGCCCGGAGTGCGCATGCGTGGATCCAGTTACTACCCGCCTCCAAGCTAAGAATGGTTGGATTCAACGGAATTAAAGTAAAAAGTGCTTCTTTTTTTCCCCCCTCCCCTCATACTTCTCTATCCTTGGGATGCCTGGGGAAGGCCAGTGTGGACCCCAGGCATGATGGAGTTAGGATCTCTTGATTATTCTGGCTTCTGGCTCAGCCCAGGAACCTGTTAGTCTGCGGTAGCAGGTGGAGGTGTGGAGACCAATCATCCCAGGGAGATCCTGAGCAAACACCGCCTAGCTTTGGCGAGCCTCAGTTTCCTCAGCTCTGCAGACTGACCTTTCCAGGGTTTGGGGACTGGGGACACCCGCTGCAGAGTCCTTGGGAGAGACCCTGACTCACTAGGTCTCTGACACTTGCTGAATAGCTCTGGTTTGTGTGATGGCACACGCCTGTAATCCTATCGCTTGGGAGGTAGAGGCAGAGGATCAGTCCAAGGTCAGCTTCAGTTGCATAGCAAGTTTGAAGCCAGTCTGGGCTACATGAGATCCTTTCTAAACAAAAATAAAAGAGAGAGGGCTAGACAGATAGATTAGCAGTTAAGGTGCTTGCCTGCGAAGCCTAAGGACCCATGTCCAACTCTCCAGATCCCGGGTAAGCCAGACACACAAGGTGATGCAAGTTTGCAAGGTCACACATGCACAGAAGATAATGCACATGTCTGGAGTTCAATTGCAGTGGCTGGAGGCCTGGCATACCAATTCTTTCCCTCTGTCTTTCTCATTCTTTGTCATTACGAGCCAGGTGTGGTGGGGCGTGCCTTTAATTCCAGCACTCAGGAGGCAGAAGTAGGAGGATTGCTGTGAGTTTGAGGCCACTCTGAGAATACAGAGTGAATTCCAGGTCAGCTTGGGCTAGAGTGAGATACTACCTCAAAAAAAAAAAAATAAATAAAAAATACAAAAAAGAGAAGGAAACAAAAAACTAATATAAGAAAAAAAGAACAGGTCTTGACTTTAGAGATTACCTGGTTTAGAATTTGTTGACTTTGTTGATTGGCATTCATTTTTAGGAAGAATATCCTAGAATTTATATCTATGAAATTTATACAAATATTTAACTTTGTTAATTATTATAATATTATTATTATTTTGATTTTTGAGGTCGGGTTTAGCTCTCCACCCCAAGTTCTGGAATTCACTAGGTAATTTCAGGCTGGCCTCGAACTCACAGCAATCCTCATACTTCTGCATCCAGATGCATGTGCTACCTTGTGCATCTACTTACATGAGTCCTGGGGAATCGAACCGAAGTCCTTTGGCTTTGCAGGCAAGTGCCTTCACTGCTAAGTCATCTCTCCAGCCCTTAAGTTTTTTTTTGTTTTGTTTTTGTTTTTGTTTTTGTTTTTTTAAGGTGGAAGGGTTCATTTCTTCTTACAATTCCAAGTCATAGTCCATCAGGATGGGGAAGGCATGGTGGCAGTAGTTTGAGGCAGTGGATCACATTCGTCCACAGGGAGAGATGATTGCTCGTGCTCAGACAGCTTTCTCCTTGAGCCACAGGTGCTGAACACCCTTTCTCATACTCAGCTTCACAATGCTGAGATGAACTTCTAAGCAAGGCACAAGTTATGGGAGGAAAGGAATTTATTGAAGCTTATGGATTCAGAGGAGGTTCCATAATGGCAGAAGAAGCTGGCCCCCTTTCACAGGTCCATGTAGAGAAAAGCCATCAGCACCACAAACAAGCACACTCTAGGTACTGTACTTAACCATTTTAACATCTGCTTCAAGTTACATATCTTGCTTCATCTGTAAGATTGTGACATGCTAGGTCATTAGCACCAAGTAAGCATGTGTTTTTCATTATATTTTATTCTAATGTATTGAAATACTGTTGAAATAGCAGGTTGTACTTTATTCTTTAACTTGTATTTTTACAGCAAATATGGCATTTTAATGTTAATAAAAAAACATATTGAAATTAAAAAATAAATAAATAAAAGAAAAGAAATGCTGTTGGGACTGAGAAGATGGCTCCATGGTTAAAAGTGCTTGTTTGCAAAGCCTGCCAGTCTGGGTTTGGTTTCCCAGTACCCATGTAAAGCTATATGCTCCAAGTGGCACGTGTATCTGGAGTTTGTTTGCAGTGGCTGGAGGCCCTGGCACACCCGTTCCCTCTCTGTTCTCCATGTCTTTCTGCTTGAAAATAAATAATAAAACTTTTTAATTATTTAAGAGAACAGTACCATGAATGTCAAAGAAGTGAATTTCACTATAACACATACAAGGCATTTCAGCCCACAAAAATAACAAGCATAACTGTGACTCTAATGGTGTTTCTTCCTAAATTCTCACAATTGATCTTACAACAGCATCAGGAGTGACACCTTGGTCTTGCTCAGCATATGGCTGTGTGCTGTAGTCTCTTTTCTGTGGATATTATTATTAAAGTCATCTTTAAGAAAGAAGTCACACAGGCATGCATACAATGGAAGATACTGACTCAAAATTATGCCTCAGAAGAGAGTGAGTCACCTTTACTAACCTAACATTTTATTATCTCTCAAAGTACAAGTCCTATTGCAAAACAAAAAAGCATACATCATCTTTACTGGTGGAGCAAATACGTAAATCTGTAGGCTTCTTTTGAGGTCTTGGAGGAGCTTGTTTCTGACTGGGCTTGTCAGGCAGGAGGTGCTCCATTAGTATGTGACAATTTGCCTCAAGGGGACCGCTGACTCAGGCTCCCTCCCCGCCTCCCTGGTGCTCCCGGCCCTGAGGAGCTGTCCAGCACCTCCCTGCTGAAGCTTCCCCGAAGTCGGAACTCTCCCCACAGGACCAGCAAAGACAAGCCGCCTCTCTCCTCCCCCGCCCCACATCTCCTCTCTATAGACAAGGGAAACACAAGACTCAGGAGACAGTGTGGCACAGAGGATGTGTCCTCAAACTGTGAGCTGTAGAAATGTGGCCTCGTGCTCTGGCAGTGACACTGAAGATGTGTGTAACTCTGCGGGGATCCGGCGCCTCATTCAGCTCTCACCTGCCAACCAGGACTGACCACGCTCGGGCCTGCACCGGTGCCTGTGAGTACTGCATGGAAAAGACACATCTGCGGGACGGGAGAGGCCAGGCCACGCTGCAGAAGCACTTACTGCGAGGCAGTATTGTGGACACTCAGAATCCTCAGACACCCAGTTCTGTCCTGAAGGATCGGAAATTGAGAGGTGACATCGGGAGACACCTGTGGGTAGACGATGTTCAACTTCTCTAGTAACTGACTGTGATGGGGAAGCAAGTCCCGTTCCTCGTGGCACCTAAGAGCCAGCACAGCCCTTGTGTGCACGTGGTGCCACTGAAGAGTCAGGGAGCTGAGGCATTTGCACACACCAACCTCTGTCTCTGCTCAGGAGCTGCTTGCTCAGGGTGTCCACTCCCTGACACCGAAGCCTGACACTTTCAGGTTGAGCTGCCTCAGGTGGCCAGAAGAGAACCTTTGGGTTGAGTCTAGAACAGTGACCTAAGACAGGTGAGCATGCCAAGAGATGGAAAATGCTACCAGGCATTGGCTACTGCTTTTTCTTCTTCCCCGATATCACTGTATAGCATCGTGATCACCATCTTATAGTTTTGGTGAGTGTGGGCATATGTATGTTAATACTGTGTGAGTGCACACATGTGTAGGTGTGTGTACCCTGAGTTCAATTCCCACAGAGCACCTCATCAGAAAAGCAACTTACAGCCTGTGCCCTGAGCAAGGACAGGGCACTGGAAGGGGTAGAAACAAGGAGGTTTACACATGTACTGAGCCAATGCTGCTGGTGGTCACACTGGAAGAAACCCACTTCACAATAGAAGTCCCAGGGCACAGCTGCAACCGTCATGAAACCAATGGCCAGTGAGAAGACACTGAGCTCGTGGGCCCTGAGCATCCTCCTCAGTGCTATTAAAAAAGCCCTAGTCTTCTACCATGCATAGAGTACCCAAAACCCTCCTTTGCTTTTCCCACATACCTCTTGCTCTGCCACAGTTGTCAAGATGCTATTTAAATCTCATCGCAGTACTGTTCAAGGTTTATAATAGTAAATAGCTGAAAAAGTTAAAACGCAGTCTACGTATCAGCTGTCAACAGCATATTCCACTGACAACCCTGAAGACTCTGTCCTACAGGACTAGGGATGCATGCCAGGGTCACCCGGCAGGCCATGTGGCCACTCAGTATGGCCACAGCCAATATGGCCAGTCCTGAGTAGCTGAATCCCGTTATAGACACACAAAATGACACCGTTAAGATAGTGCATTGAATGGGAAATGTTCAGGGATTAAATAAAACTATCTTAGAAATCAAACCAAGAAAGGGATCTTCACCTCAACTTCTTAGATGTTAATAGACACTGGGTTGGGTTTTATGAGCAGAACATGCCTGGCAGTATCAGGGAAGGGGCAGCACGTGCTTGAGGCCATCACTGAGAATGAGGGGGAGGTAGCATGGCCAGTGGAGAAACCAAGACGTCTGTGAAACAGAAGGGATTACAGGTGTCAGCGAGGAACCCAAAGGACATGAAGCATCCTCCGGGCTCTAATTTCCCCAAGCCTCAATGTGAACCTCTGTGGCCCACCTGAGCCCCACACTGTCAAGGTCCCTTCTGTGACTGTTGGTCATGGCCAGCTGTGATTGGTCCAGTCCATGTTCTCTATGAGCTCAGATGGCTGGGGCCATTCTGAGGTAGTGGACCCCCCCCCCCGCCCAGCAGATATAAGGAAGCTTGGAGGGCCCTGGATTTGTCCCGGCCAATAGAGAGGAGAGAGAGAGAGAGAGGGAGAGAGAGAGGGGAGAGAGAGTGGACCCGGACTGAGGAGAGTTGGTGGGGAGATTTTTGTGCATTATTGAGGGGAGAGGTGGCGAGGCGAGGAGAGGAGTGGAGGGAAGGGGAGGGGAGGGGAGGAGGGAGGAGTGGAGGGGAAAGCAGAGGAGAAGACAGGAGGAGAGAGAGGAGGAACAAAAGGAAGAAAGAGAGGAGAGGACAGGTTTTTTCTTTTTCTTTTGGCTTTTGCCTTTTAACTGTATTTGGGGGGGGGCTCTTTGGAATTTACTTTCTGGTTCGTTTTCTTTGGGTAGACTTTGGTGTGGGATTTCTGTTTTATTCCAGCTTGGTTTTCAGTTTGGACTTTTATTTTGATTTTTGGTTTTACTTTCTTTTGTTAACTACATCTTTCATTTCCTTTTTCCTTTTATCTTTCTTTGTACTTTTGCTTTTGGCTTTTTGCCTTTTAACTTTATTATTTTAGCCCTTTTAAATTTGCTTTCTGGTTCATTTTCTTTGGCTAGACTTTGGTGTGGGATTTCTGTTTTATTCCAGCTTGGTTTTCAGTTTTTATTTTTATTTTACTTTCTTTTGTTAGCTACATATTTCCTTTATCTTTTACTTTAACATTTTATTTGGTATTCGTAGTCTTGCTACGATGTCTCCGACGGAGGAGACCCTGTGGTCTGAGCATGAGGACCTCGGCCTCATCGGAATGGGCGCCTCTTCGGACGTCCGAAAGGCTCGCCACCGCTTAACAGGAGTCACGGTGGCCATCAAGGTCCTGGAGAAGCAGGGGAGAGTTCAGGCAATTGCACGTGAGGTGGAAATCACGAAGATGCTCTCACACCCGAACACTGTGGCGCTCTTTCAGGAAGTTGACATGAAAGACAACTCCACTTGGTTCTCGAATTGTGCCAGCAAGAGCTGCTGGCACACATCTCCACGAAGGGCTGCTTGCAGGAGGACGAGGCCCGCGGGATTTTCAGTCACATCCTAGATGCCATCAGTTACTGCCACAGCCACGAATTGTACACCAAGACATCAAGCCAGACAACATCATGGTGGATGACGGGGGCAAGGTCACAGTCATAAACTTTGGCCTGGCCACAAGATTTTTGCCAGGACAAATGCTGACCAAGTACTGTGGGGCTTACAAGTACATGCCTCCAGAAGCTATCTCGTTGCAACCATATGACGGCCCTAAAAAGGACGTGTGGTCCTTGGGCGTCCTTATCTATTATATGGTAACTAGGACCATCCCTTTTAACTCTAACGAACATACGGAAGTCAAACAGATGATCATCGCAGGGTACTACAAGGTTCCTGAAGGCCTCTGTGATGAATTAAAGGACCTCATTAGGCTTTTACTAACCGTAGATCCAGAATGGATGCCAACAACAATAGACATTATCAGTCATCCTTGGCTCCAGCAGGGCCAAGGGGGTTCAGATAATCGTGAGCCACTTCCCAAACAGCCGGACACAAACAGTATATCAATTATAGAATTCATGAAATTTGACGCAGACGACATCATTGAAGCTATCCAGGAACATAAGTACGATGACGTCATTTTATTTTATTTCAGGCAGAGTAGGATGGGGAGCAAAGCTGAAGACAAGCCTGTCTGCCCAGGAATGACGCCTTTCCCCACTACCACTGACCATGCCGCCTTCCCCGTGCCCCCCAAGATGAAACACCCCGCGCCTGTGTTTCCGACACTGTCTTCTGGGTTAGTGGCCCAGGAACAGCCTGAGGATGAGCAGCAGGCAGAGCCTAAGGAGGTCAGGGTTGCCAGTTTACCCAACCTGCACATATCCTGGCCCAAGAAGGGGCTCCCTGTCAAGCTGAGTCCCGAAGCTCCTCACCCCAATATTGCTCCAGCCTCCCTCTGTCCCGGCCCTGGTCCACAGCTCCCGCCCAAGGCACGTGGTACAGGTAAAGGAGACTGGTCGCAAGGCCCTGCAGCAGACCATCAGCCATGCAGGAATGAAGGCAGGCCGGCAGCATCAAACCAGGGCAGCCACGAGCCAGGGAGGAGGCTGGAGCTCCCGGAGCGGATGGACGGGGACACTGAACCCTCGAACCCGGGCCTGCGCAGGTGCTTGAAGGCCTTGCGGGGCAGGATCCAAAGCTGCCTGAGAAGACTGTTTCACCGCAGGCCTGCCCCGACCTCCACCTCTTCCAGAAGCCCGTGTCCCCCCAGCAAGCAGTGGATACCGTGAACAGGATGAAGGCCCTGTCACTCCAGAGACCGGAGCATGTGTATTCCGTGTGTGTGTGTGTGTGTGTGTGTGTGTGTGTGTGTGTGTGTGTCCGAAGAGGAAAGATCAGACCCTCCTGAGCAGTCATCATGTGCCCTTCTTCTGCAAGCTCCCCTCTCTTGCTTCTCCTGCATCCTCCCACTGCTTCTCCCAGAGCCTTGACAGAATACATTTATATTGATGTCAACCATTCAGTATGTGGTGAGTTTTTAACGTACTTTAATATATATAGCCTATATAGGTGAAAAGCAGGAGACTGAAACAAGTCATAGCTACAATTTAAAAGCAGTAAAGGATGGCATGCATGTTCACAGGGGCCAAAGCTGGCCTTGTCAGTGGGTGTGGAAAGGTTTTGCCCCTTCTACAGACATTTCAGTGTGTATGGTTAGGTTCAACGCAGGTCTTTTAACTTGCAATGTTGTAAAACAGCTCCTATGGCATCAGACCACCTTGAAATGCCATGTCTCCTGATGTCCCTGGTCACTCATGCATGGAAGCGTAGGGCCATGAGGACCCTCCCCCAAAATGTTCTTTTTGCGTTGCTGGGGATTGAACCCATGGTCTTGTCCACACTAGTCAAGTGCATTTCCACTGAGCTGTTCTCCAGATCTCTGTGTTGCTTCAAGAACCCCAGATCCTTCCTCTGCCTCTCACCTGATTTTGAATTTCAGCCCCTCATCCTTGGTCACCCCTGACTTCCCCCAGGACACCTTCCCTCCACCTCCAAACAGCCTCTGGCTTATGAGTTGGGTCACTTTGAAGATCAAGGGGAACATCTGGGCTAAAACGTGTCCTTTTCAAAATGTGTGTCTGCTCAGAGCTTCGGAATGTGACCAAATTATAAAATAAGGTATTTTCTGAACATGTTAGCTTAGGGCCTTGAGGTAAAAATCTTGTGTGAATGTGGAGGATCAACCCAATGACATGTCATAAGAAGGAGAAGACAGCGACTCCCAAACACTCAGAAATTTACACCTTGTTTTCCTCCTGCCATTTGGTTTGCGGTTCCTACCTGCCCTCACAAAGGCCCATCAAGTACCTTCTGCTTCTGACACTTTTCTGGCACTTTTTTTTTTTTTTAATTAAGAAAATACTGTGGATGGACACATCATCTCTCTCCTCCCTGGTCCCAGTCTGCTGAGAGCCCACCTTAGTTGGGTTGCTAGTATTCCCCATAGGGTTGTGGGTTGTGCATTGTGAGGGTAGCAGTCAGTCTTTGCGGGTGGTGCTATAATGCCTCTGGGTATGCCCTCCAAACCTGTGGCTTTTACAATCTTTCCCACCCCAGTTCTGCAAAATTCCCTGAGCCTTGGTGAGCATGTTTTAAATGCAGTGTTAAGTGTAAAAGAAGCAGGCGAGCCTTTGAGTCCCAGCAGCTTTTCAGTCATGTTGAGCACTCCAGTGGGCTGGGAGCAGCTTGGCCACAATGCCCGGTTTCTTTTATTTTCCACATGGTTTCTGTGGCTCAGACTAAGGGCTTCATACTCGCAAGACAAGCACTTTATCAACTGAGCTCTATCTCCCTAGCACTTAGACTTAATCTGAGAAAATTAATTAATGGGGGGGGCAGTTAGAGAGAGAAAGAACGGGTGTGCCAGGGCCTCTAGCCACTGCAAATGAACTCCAAATGCATGTACCATCTTGTGCAGCTGGCTTAGGTAGGATCTGGGGAATCGAAACTGGGTCCTTAGGCTTCACAGGCAAGCGTCTCAACCACTAAGCAATCTCTCCAGCTCCTAGACTTAATTTTAATGTTTTTCCTTTTATTTACTTACTTATTTGCAAGGCGAGAGAGAGAGAGAGTGGGAGAAGAGACAGAGAGAGAATGTGCATGCCAGGGACTCTAGCCACTGCAAACAAACTCCAGATGCATGTGCCACATTGTGCATCTGGCTTACATGGGTACTGGGGAATTAAACCTAGGTCCTTAGGCTTTGCAGGCAAGTGCCTTAACTGCTAAGCCATCTCTCCAATCCTAGGCTTATTTTTTCTCAATTTTTTTAAAAAAATTTTTGTTTATTTTTCTTTATTTATTTGAGAGCGACAGACAGAGAGAGGAAGAGGCAGAGAGAGAGAGAGAGAATGGGAGCACCAGGGTCTCCAGCCACTGCAAACGAACTCCAGACACGTGCACCCCTTTGTGCATCTGGCTAACATGGGTCCTGGGGAATCAAGCCTCAAACCGGGGTCCTTAGACTTCACAGGCAAGCGCTTAACCGCTAAGCCATCTCTCCAGCCCATTTTTTCTCAATTTTTATTAACATTTTCCATTATAAAAAATATCCCATGGTAATACCCTTCCTCCCCCCCCCCACTTTCCCCTTTGAAATTCTATTCTCCATCATATCCCCTCCCCATCTCAATCAGCCTCTCTTATTTTGGTGTCATGATCTTTTCCTCCTCTTATGATGGTCTTGTGTAGGTAGTGTCAGGCACTGTGAGGTCATGGATATCCAGGCCATTTTATGTCTGGAGGGAGCACGTTGTAAAGAGTCCTACCCTTCCTTTGGCTCTTACATTCTTTCTGCCACCTCTTCCGCATTAGACCCTGAGCCTTGGAAGGTGTGATCGAGATGTTACTCAGTACTCCAGTCACTTCTTTCCAGCACTATGATACCTTCTGAGTTGTCCCAACGTCACTGCCATCTGAGAAGAGAAGATTCTCTACCCAAAGTGAGAGTAGCATTAATATAAGGGTATGAATATTAAGAGAAGTGCTTACTGGGCAGTTTGATAAGCATAGCATATACATTTAGCCAGACAGCAGCAGACGTTACACCCCTAGGGCTCATGACTACCCTTGTTTTAGGTTTTCAGTATCAGGGATGTATTCCCTCCTATGGAGTGGGCCTCCAGTCCAATTAGAGGGCAATTGGTTTCCACCATGACAGACCTACCACTATTGCACCCATTGGCTCATTTGGCCTGGCTGGCCAATTATAAGGCTTGCAGTGTCCACTCTTGAGTCTCTTCACTGGTGATCTCTCTCTATATCCCATTGAACTGCATGCAGAATGGCTTCTTCCAGCTTTCTGTCAGCTGGTCTACATGGAAGAGGTTATCAGCTCAGTTCCAACAGGATTTCTCAGTGACCTTGCAGCCCAAGTATGTGGAGTCTTCATCAATAGGGTCTTACCATCTATTCCTGGTGGGAAACCAAGGGCCTTGGCAATGGCCTGTGATGTTTTGGGGGCATCAGGGAACTCCTTAGCCAACAACACACTGGAAGGTATCCCATCCCTGGCACTGAAAATTTTCTAGCAACAATCTATGGCTCCTGAGTGTTCCATTGTCCAAAAAAGTAGGTTTCCATATGATTTATTTATATCCTCTCAGATTTTGATTAGCCTTCCCTCCACCTTTTTTTTTTTTTACTCAGTCTCTTCCCCTGACCTCACTTTGGGCCTTTTCACCCCCATTAATCTATTCTTCTGCTTGAATATATACAATACAAAAATTTTTATTTTTATTTATTTATTCAATTGACAGAGAAGGGGTGGGGAGAGAATGAACGGGCATACCAGGGCCTCCAACCACTGCAAACAAACTACAGACACATGTGCATCTGGCTAACGTGGGTTCTGGGGAATCAAACCTAGGTCCTTTGGCTTTGCAGGCAAAGGCCTTAACCACTAAGCCATTCCCCCAGCCCTGGAACTGCATATTTTTTAGCATTAAAAATGCCTATAATCCCAGCACTCGGGAGGTAGAGGTTCAAGATCAGCCTGGGCAACAGAGGGAATTCCAGGTCAGGCTGGGCTACAGACCCTGCCTCAATGCAACAATAAAAATAATATGGGGGCTGGAGAGATGGCTTAGCGGTCAAAGCATTTGCCCAAAAAGCTAAAGGTTCCTGGTTAGATTCTCCAGGACCCATGTAAGTCATATGCACAATGGGGTGCACGCATCTGGAGTTCGTTTGCAGTGGCAGGAGGCCCTGTTGTGCCCATCCTCCCACTCTCTCTCTGAGTCTTTCTCTCAAACTAATAAATAAATAAAATACATTTTAAAAAATAATAATTTCGGCTGGGGAGATGACTCAGTGGTTAAAGGGACTTGTTATAAAGCCTGCCAAGCCAGATTTGATTCTCTAGTACCCACCATGTAAATAAAGTCAGACACACAAAATGCTACATGTATCTGTAGTAGTTCATTTGCAGTAGCTAGAGGCCCTGGAATGCCCATGCTTTTCTCTGTCTGTTTCTCTCACAAATAAAGATATTTTTTAAAAATGATACGGGAGCCAGGCATGGTGGCACATGCCTTTAGTTCCAGCAACCTGGAGGCAGAGGTGGGAGGATAGCCGAGTTCAAGGCCACCCTGGGACTACATAGTGAATTCCAGGTCATCCTGGGCAAGAGCAAGACCCTAGCTAAAAAAAAAAAAAAGATACAGGGCTGAGGAGATAGCTCAGCAGTAAAAGCACTTGCTTGCAAAGCCAAATGGTCCAGGTTCAATTCCCCAGTACCTACATAAAGCTAGATGCACAAAATGGTACATGCATCTGGAGTTCTTTTGCAATGGCAGGAGCCCATTGTGTGCCCATACTCTCTCTGACTTTCAAAAAAAAAAAAAGATACAAAAGCTGAGGCTGCAGACATAGCTCAGTGGTAGAGCTATATCACTTGATAGGGTTTGATGCTTAGCACCCTCAAAATAAATAAGTCTATCCATATCCATCAAAACTAAGTAAATAACACTAATGTTAGTTGCCAGGACACATGAAATGAAGCATCCAGCTGGATTTGCACTGGCTAAGGCTGGCTGGAGCTGTGGATAACAGTGGTGGCAGGAACAGCAACAGCATCAGCCACAATCCTTTGACCCTTACTGTGAGCTAGGTGCCGTGTTAAGGTCAAGGTCAATGTCTATCACTGAGTGCACAGAAGAGGCAGGAATGATTAGCTTTGCTCGGGAGAATAACATCACCAGAGAGCTAGAGGAAGAAGGAAGAAGGGAGGGAGAATCAAAGCCCAGAAAAGTTAAAAGTCAAAAGTGCTTTAACACTCAAGGGAATGGTGGCCTAGGAATTCAACCCAAGTCTGAATCTAAGGCAGGCCAGGCCAGACCCTTGACTCATCCCACATCTCCATGCAATGGGAGATTCTGTGAGCAGGAAGGGTTCTGGAGGAAAGGCAAGTTTGGCAGACCTTGTCTATCTGGGCCTCACGCCTGTGTGATGACCTGTGCTCAGTAGGACACCACATGCCCAATGCCTGCCTCTTGAAACAACTTTTTTTTTTTTACACATATTTTTACGGGGCTAGAGAGATGGCTTAGCTGTTAAGGCGGTTGCCTGTGAAGCCTAAGGACCCAGGTTTGATTCCCTAGGACCCACTAATAAGCCAGATGCACAAGGCGGCACATGGGTCTGGGGTTCTTTTGCAGTGGCCGGGGTATCCTGGCGCGCCCACTCTAGCTGCCTCTCTCAAATAAATAAAAAGATTTAATTTATTTAGGAGAGAAAGAAGATAAAATGAGAATAGGCGCAACTGGGCCTCTTGCTGCAGCTTGCAGACGCAAGTGCCACTTTGTGAATCTTGGCTTTACATGGGTACTTGGGAATCGAACCCGGGGTGAGACAGGAAGGAGGCAGAACAGGAAAAGCGCAGCCCCACCGCTCGCGGGAGGCCGAGGCCAAGTTCCAGGTGCGGACGGGCCCGGGCGTTCCCGGGAGGAGGCAGGGCCGGCCGCGCGGCACCCGCCCCAGGCCGCGCACTGGGAAGGCCCCGCTCGGGTCGCTCAGTCGCGCCTCGCCGCCGCCCGCAACAGCCGCCACGCGCCGCGGCTGCTCCGCCAGCACTGGGAGCGGCGGCGACCGGGACAACCGCACCGTAGCCGGGCAGCCGGGACACACCGACCGCTCGGCGCCCCGCCCGCTTTCCCGCCAACTTTAACAGGCAGAAAGGCCTGGGCTGCGTCCACCAATCAGAAACGCGCTGGCTGAGCCAGCCAATGGCCAGCGTCGGAGGCGGGATCTTCCGGGCCCTAACGGCCTTCTCCAGCGGTCGGGAGTGCGCAGGCGTGGATCCAGTTACTACCCGCCTCCAAGCTAAGAATGATTGGATTCAACGGAATTAAAGTAAAAAGTGCTTCTTTTTTTTCCCCCTCCCCTCATACTTCTCTATCCTTGGGATGCCTGGGGAAGGCCAGTGTGGACCCCAGGCATGATGGAGTTAGGATCTCTTGATTATTCTGGCTTCTGGCTCAGCCCAGGAACCTGTTAGTCTGCGGTAGCAGGTGGAGGTGTGGAGACCAATCATCCCAGGGAGATCCTGAGCAAACACCGCCTAGCTTTGGCGAGCCTCAGTTTCCTCAGCTCTGCAGACTGACCTTTCCAGGGTTTGGGGACTGGGGACACCCGCTGCAGAGTCCTCGGGAGAGACCCTGACTCACTAGGTCTCTGACACTTGCGGACTAGCTCTGGTTTGTGTGATGGCACACGCCTGTAATCCTATCGCTTGGGAGGTAGAGGCAGAGGATCAGTCCAAGGTCAGCTTCAGTTGCATAGCAAGTTTGAAGCCAGTCTGGGCTACATGAGATCCTTTCTAAACAAAAATAAAAGAGGGCTAGACAGATAGATTAGCAGTTAAGGTGCTTGCCTGCGAAGCCTAAGGACCCATGTCCAACTCTCCAGATCCCGGGTAAGCCAGACACACAAGGTGATGCAAGTTTGCAAGCCATGCACACAAGATAATGCGCATGTCTGGAGTTCGATTGCAGCTACTGGAGGCCCTGGAATACAATTCTCTCTCTCTCTCTCTTTTTCTCTCATTAAAAAAATACAAAAAGAGCCAGGCATTGTGGTGCCCGCCTTGAATCCCAGTACTCCGGAGGCAGAGGTAGGAGGATCGCCATGAGTTTGAGGCCACCCTGAGAATACAGAGTGAATTCCATGTCAGCCTGGGCTAGAGTGAGACCCAACCTCAAAAAAATTAAAAAGTACAAAAAAGGAAACAAAAAACTAATGTAATAAAAACAGGTCTTGACTTTAGAGATTACCTGGTTTACTATTTGTGGACTTTGTTGATTGGCATTCATTTTTAGGGAGTAATATCCTGGAATTTTTTAAAGGAAATTTTGAGTTTATTTTATTTTATTTTATTTATTTGAGAATAACAGACAGAGAGAAAGAGGCAGAGGGAGAGAGAGAGAGAATGGGCGCACCAGAGCTTCCAGCCACTGCAAACGAACTCCAAACGTGTGCGCCTCCCCTGTGCATCTGGCTAATGTGGGTCCTGGGGAATTGAGCCTTGAACCAGAGTCCTTAGACTTCATAGGCAAACGCTTAACCGCTAAACCATCTATCCAGCCCTATCCTGGAATTTTTATCTACAAAATATACAAAGATTTAACTTGATTAATTATGTTAATATTATCATTATTATTTTGATTTTTGAGGTCGGGTTTAGCTCTAGCCCAAGTTCTCCTGGAATTCACTAGGTAATTTCAGTCTGGCCTCAAACTCACAGCAATCCTCATATTTCTGCTTCCTGAGTGTTGGGATTAAAGGCTTGTGCCACCACACCTGGCCTTTCATATCCTATCTCCATCATATAGGTGGTGCAGCTGAGGGTTAGGTCAAAGACAAGCCTGAAGCCATAGAGTTAGGGAGTAGCAGAGTGAGAATTGGAGCCCAAATCCATCTGACCCCAAAAGTCGCTTTCACAGACACATCTGCATGTCTGTTCACACTAGTCTGTCCTTCACTCTTGCCTCCCCCTTCCAACCTCCCCCCCACAATTTGCTCTTTGCTGAAACCTGGTCCTCAGATGCATACAGGCCACCAAGATCTCTTGTGTCCAGGGAGCTGGTCTTCAACCCTTCCAGGCCAGTTGGTGGATACTGTACCCCAGAGTTTCTCAAGCTTAGCTTGACTGGAATCTTGGGCTGAAAAATCCTTTGTTCAAGGCTCTGCCCTGTGCCCATCCCAGAGTGCTGAGCAGGATCCCTGTGCTTCTCCCACCAGTTCCAACAGCACACTCCTCATGTCTTCAGACACTGTCAATATCCCTTGGGAGGTAAGTTCTTGGAGTAGATCCCCCAAGAACAGGGACCCCAAGAACAGGGATATAAGCTGTGAGCCTCCCCATCTTGAGCCACAGATGCTTGGTCTGTCCTTGTTGCCAGCAAGGCCAGGATGTGAAATTCAGATGCCAACAATAGCCAGACAGGTGACTCTGATATGGCAGTGAAACAAGTATTGAGATGGCCAACGGAGCCAATCCCACTGAGCCGATAGTCACCCTGTGGGAATGTGGACACTGGGTTGTCAGATCCGATTTCCCTTCCATTCACCCTGCCCCTGCCCTTGCCTTTCTCTTCTCTTTATTTCCTTTATTTTTTAAAAAACAGGGTCTCATGTATCTCAGGCTGGTCTCTAACTCATTATGTAGCCAAGGTTGACTTTGAACTTTTTTATTTATTTATTTATTTATTTAAGAGCGACAGACACAGAGAGAAAGACAGATAGAGGGAGAGAGAGAGAATGGGCGCGCCAGGGGCTCCAGCCTCTGCAAACGAACTCCAGACGCGTGCACCCCCTTGTGCATCTGGCTAACGTGGGTCCTGGGGAACCGAGCCTCGAACCGGGGTCCTTAGGCTTCACAGGCAAGCGCTTAACCGCTAAGCCATCTCTCCAGCCCCTGAACTTTTTTTTTTAAAGTATTTTTCCTTTAACATTTAGTTCATTGGTCTTTGGTCTTATTTATTTCTTTATTTGACAGAGAAAGATGGAGAGAGAGAGAATGGGACGTGCCAGGGCCTCCAGCCACTGCAAACGAACTCCAGACACTTGAGCCCATTGTGCATCTGGCTAACATGGGTCCTGGGGAATCAAACCTGGGTCCTTTGGCTTGCAGGCAAACGCCTTAACCACTAAGCCATCCCTCCAGCCCCATGTTTTTATTCTAAGTAGGTTGTTGCTGTAGCCCAGGCTGATCTGGAATTCAATATGTAGTCTCAAGCTAGCTTCACACTCATTGTGATCCTCTTACCTCTGCCTCCCCAGTGCTGGACCTTGAACTTTTTGTATGTGCATGTTCATTTCTGTGCATGTGTGTGTGTGTGTGTGTGTGTGTGTGTGTATGCACACTCACATGTGTGGAGGGGCAGGTTAGGAGGATAACCTCGGTGTCATTTGCCATTAACCGTTTTTTTTGTTTGTTTGTTTTTTTGAGGTAGGGTCTCACTCTGGTCCAGGCTGGCCTGGAATTAACTATGTAGTTTCAGGTTGGCCTTCAACTCTCAGCAATCCTCCTACCTCTGCCTCGTGAATGCTGGGATTAAAGGCGTGCGCCATCACGCCTGGCATTGCCATTAATCTTTTTAAAAATATTTTATTTATTTATTTATTTGAGAGAGAAAGAGGGGGATAAAGAGAGAGAGAGAAAGCATTGGCATGCCAGGGCCTCCAGCCATTGCAAAGGAAGTCCAGATGCATGTGGCCCCTTGTGCATCTGACTAATGTGGGTCTTGGTGAATTGAACTGGGATCCTTAGGCGTCACAGGCAAGAGCCTTAACCGCAAAGTCATATCTCCAGCCCGCTATTAATCCTTTCAAAAAATATTTTATTTATTTGCATGGTGCGGAGGAGAGGGAAAGAGAGAGAGAGAGAGAGGAAGAACGAGTGCACCAGGGCCTCTAGTCACTCTAAACAAACTCCACACACACATACCAGTATGTGCATCTGGCTTTACTTGGGTACTAGTGAATTACTGAACCCAGGTAGTTAGGCTTTCGAGGCAAGTGCCTTAACCATTGAGCCATCTCTTCAGCCCCCATTAACCTTTTTTGAGACAAGGGCTCATGTTGACCTGGAATTCACCAAGTCGGCTAAACTGGCTGGTTAGCAAGCCCCAGGGGCCCCTTGTCTCTGCCTCCCCAGCATGGGATCGCAGATAGGTGCCTGGTGCCCGTGCAGCATTTGCACATGGGTGCCGGGGGGTCACGCTCGGGTGTGACCCAGTCCATGGGGTCTGAGCCATGTCTCCAGCTCTAGATCTGATTTTTTTGAGGCATTTTAGAAAAAAAAAAATGTTGGCAATGAATTCAACTCTAAATCAAGAATTTCTGGAGGCCCTGTGTGGCTGACTGTGCCATCTCTCCAGCCCCAATATAATAACTTAACAATTATCCTTCTCAGTTTGTTTTGCCCAGTTCTTTGATTAAATGCAAACATGAACCCAGGGTTCGGGGTCCAAGGACTCTATTCTTGAACCCCGACCACCCCGCTGCAGGGCCAAGCCAAAGCAAGCAGCCAGAGCCCACTGGTGGCAGAGCAGAGGAGCTGGTGATGCCCAGGCCCTGCTCAGCACAGAAGGGCTCAGTTTCCAGAGGCAGGGCCCATACCTGCTTCATCTCCTGGAAGCTTCCCTGCTTGGCCTCAGGCCCAGGGCCTTTGCACTTGCTAGCCTTCCAGCATCTCTGCCCAACTAGGGCTCACAGTGGGACCAACACTGATCTACAGAGCGTGGGGCGGGAGCCATTCTGGGCTGAAAGGGGACAGCTGCCCTCTGCTGGTCTGACCCACAGCTGCCATTTCCTTCAAGTCACTTCAGCGGACAAGGTCTGCGTGAAGGCCACAGTGGAGCACATCCTTGCAGGACCCTGTGCCTGGCACAACACGGGGAGAAGTGGAGATGGACTATACACGCCTGCTGTGCCACACCCGCCACCTGGGGCTCTGTGGCCTGCCCACGGAGAATCTGTCCTGAGGTTGGCTGTGGGAGGACCCTGGGCCCTGCGGGACTTGGGAGATGCAGCCTGCAGCACGGGGTGAGCCGGGCCAGGGCAGGTGCCCTTCACCAGCATGGTAGCCACGTGGCATCCTTGAAGGCACTGTCTTGTGTGAGGGGCGGGAGAAGAATGTAGGGTGAGATTGAGGACATGGGAAACAGGGATGTGGAAATGAAAGCCACTGTCCCCATCCTGGCTGTGGGACCCTTTCCCACCACTGTCCTGCACTGGCTGCCTGGGCCTTCCTTCCATCCTCCTCCTGCCCCTCAATTGTGCCCTCCACAGAGCCTCGGATCCTCCTGTACATCCATCCCCTTTGCCCCCAGCCCTGTCCTTCCTTTCCGTCCTTCCATCCACCCACCCATTTATCCAGCCATCTACACACTCATCCACCCACCACCCATCCATCTGTCCACACACTCATTCACCTACCATCCACCCATCCATCCATCCATCTTACCTACCTGGCTCATTCACCTAGCCAATATGTCTTGAGGATCCTCCTATCTCTGCCTCCAGAGGGCTTAGATGCATCCACCCATCACACCTGACATTTTATGTGGACACTGGGATTCCAAACTCAGGTCCTCATGCACAAGAATTTTACAGACTGAGCTATCTCCCCAGCCCCCGAAACAACTTCCTTATACAATAAAGACTATTACTGCATGGAGTCTTAATTTTATACTCTGACGCCATTTTATTTTATTGTTACAGAATTTTGTTTTAAGCCTTTAACCAATGGAGACTTGAACACTTGTGCAGAATAAAAAGTACATTCTTTTTTTAAAAAAAAATGTTTTTATTTGAGACAGAAGGGGAGAGAAGAGAGAGAAAGGGAAACAGGGAGATTGAGAATGGGCGCACCAGGGCCTCTAGACCCTGCAAAGGAACTCCAGCCGCATGCTCCACCTTGTGCATCTGATTTACATGGGATCTGGTGAACCGAACCTGGGTCCTTAGACTTCACAGGCAAGCTCCTTAATTGCTAAGCAATTTCTCCAGCCCCAAAAGTGAATTCTTTAAAGGGAATCAGCATCCTAAAACCAAAGCACAAAAGCAACAAAATTGTTACACTTTTTCTTTAAAACATCTGGCCATCATACATTTCAAAATCATGGGTCCTATGTTGGAATGATGACTCAGTGGTTACCGAGCTTGTCTGAAAAGCCAAAGGACATAGGTTCAATTCCCCAGAACCCTTTAAGCCAGATGCACATTCATCTGGTGGCACATACATCTGGAGCGTTTGCAGTGGTGCACCCATTCTCTCTCCCTATTTTTTCTCTCTCTTTCAAATAAATAAGTACTATCTACAAAACAAAAAGCTTTCATCTTAGAAACCAACCAACCAACCATGGGTTCATTTATTTTTTTTTACTTATTTTAATATTTTTTATTTGAGGAAGTGGCAGAGAGAGAGAGAGAGGAGAGGGCGAGCGCCAGGGTTTCCAGCCACTGCAAACGAACCCCAGATGCATGCACCCCTTTGTACATCTGGCTAATGTGAGTCCTGGGGAATGGAACAGAGGTCCTTTGGCTTTGCAGGCAAATGCCTTAACCGCTAAGCCAACTCTCTAACCAGGGGTCCATTTATAATACGTTACCTGGTGGCGCCTTGGCTAGTGACATCTATTTCTTTCACTATGTAGTCTGAGGGTGGCCACGAACTCACGGCGATCTTCCTACCTCTGCCTCCCCAGTGCTGGGATTCAAGGCGTGCGCCACCACGCGGGGCTTAGCAGCATCTATTTCTATAACCTGCTAATGTTTCTGTAGACTGTTAAACAGTTAACATAAAATGCTATTACCAATGAAGACAGGTAGCTGAGGAGAGAAATTATAAGAAGCTGGAACTGGAGAGGGAATCCTGTCCAAGTCGCTTTTCCACGGTCCTTTCCCTGCGTGTAGGCTACGTTACCAGTAGGTGGCAGCACCGCCGCGTGCTGGTCCTCATTAAGAAAGAGACCAAATGCCAACCCCGCTGACATTTAGAACTGAGAGAACCGGCCTGCGCGCTAGAGCCATTCCAACAAATACTGCCTTTAAGCAGAACTACTGATAACGGCCCGGCTGATTTAAAACAATACCGACGGAACTTCACTAAAATATAACTGACAACCAGACAAGAGAAAGAGAGATTGACGTACATGGTTTCTGCATAATCACCCCAGTGGAGAAGGGGACAAGCTGAGATGTTTTCTGTCACAAGGAATCAATCATTAAGTTGGGTCAAAATAGTAATTGTTGATGGGCTATCAGATATCCCACCGAGGAAACTTAGAAAACCAGTTCTTGGCATGGGGACAGAAACTCCAAATATTTGGAGGTTGGAGTAGGAATTGGGGGAAGCAGGCGTCATCAGTCAGGATAGGGTGATGTTAATGAATTTGGGCTGCGGGCTTCCTTGCAGGCTCAGTGATCTTATGGAGTCTCCCACACGTAACTGCTCACAGAGGTGGTGTGGGACCCACCATACCTATTTTTAGTTACTCTTTTCCCTTTATATACCTTGGCTTATATGTTTCTGTCTGTACACATCCTTTCTACATGGTTGTTTCTAGACTACAGTTCATCTACATTTGTCAGAAGTTTTCTCTGCTGAGAGGCTTTTTTGGGGAGGGGGTTCGAGGTAGGGTCTCACTCTATCTCCAGCTGACCAGTAGTATCAGGATGGCCTTGAACTCACAGCCATCCTACCTCTGCCTCAGAGTGCTGGGATTAAAGGCGTGCACAACCACGTCGGCTGCTAAGAGGCTTTTCTGAGGCCATCCCTGAAGCTATTGAGAAGAGTGGCTTAGTCTCCCAGTCTAATTTGTTTCCGTGTCTTCCTCATGTACATCAAAAGAGGGAAAATTAGGCATTTCTCTAATGATAAACATGTGATTTTTTTTTCTGTGTCTAGAAAAGAAATCAGCTTTGTCCTCTAGGTAATGGCTTTTATTTATTTTTATTTTTTTAATTTATTTCTTTTTTTCAGTTTTTCAAGGTAGGGTGTCATTCTATCTCAGGCTGACTTGGAACTCTGTAGTTCCAGACTGGATTCAAATTCACAGAAATCCTTCTACCCCTGCCTCCTGATTGCAAGAATTAAAAGCATGGGCCACCAGGCCTGGATATTTTTATTTTTACTTTTTAAATATTATTTCAGGGCTGGAGAGATACCTTAGCGGTTACAACACTTACCTACAAAGACTAACAACCCTAGTTCGATTCCCTATGTAAAGACGCACAAAGGGTGTATGCACCTGTAGTTCATTTGCAGCAGCTGGAAGCTCTGGTGTACCCATTCTCTTTGTCTGTCTCTCTCCTCTCTCCCTCCCTGCTTGCAAATACATAAATAAAATATTTTAAAATATTTATCTGATTGTGGGGGGTGGAATGGGTGTGCCAGGGCCTCTTGCTGCTGCAAAATCCATACACATGTGCCAATCTATGCATCTGACTTTATAAGTAATGAAGAATTGAACCTAGGCCATCAGGATTTGCAAGCAACTGCCTTTACTTGCTGAGCCATCTCTCTAGCCCAAAGAGTAAATGTTTTAAAAATTTATTATCTTATCCTCATCAATAATACACTTTACTTGGGGTTACATTAAACAAAACGATTTTGGGCCGGGCATGGTTGGTGCATGCCTTTAATCCCAGCATTTGGGAGGCAGAGGTAGGAGGAATGTCATGAGATTGAGGCCAGCCCGAGACTATACAGTAAATTCCAGGTCAGCCTGAGCTATAGTGAGACCCTACCTCTAAAAACAAAACAAAAAAAAAAAAAGAAAGAAAGGAAAAAAGATAAGATTAAATTTTTTATTTATTAATATACTAGAGAGAGAAGAAATGTGCCATCTTGTGCATCTGGCTTACATGGGTCCTGGGGAATGGAACCTGGGTTCTATGGCTTTGCAGTCAAGTGCCTTAACCACTAAGCAATCTTTTCCTGCTCAAGATTTAAGTTTATGTGCTAGGAATAGAACCTAGGTCCCTTATGCATGCCAAGCATATTACAGTATCATTCAGCTACATCCTTAGCCTCCTAAAATAAACTTACATTAAAAAATAAACTTGGGCCAGGCGTGGTGGTTCATGCCTTTAATCCCAGCACTTGGGAGGCAAAGGTAAGAGGATCACCTTGAGTTCAAGACCACCCTGAGACTACATAGTGAATTCCAGGTCAGCCTGGGCTAGAGTGAGACCCTACCTCAACAAAACCAAAAAAAAAAAGAATAAATAAAATAAATAAATAAACTTGGGAGCTGGGTATGGTGGCACATGCCTTTAACCCCAGCACTTGGGAGGCAGAGGTAGGAGGTCAAGGTTGCCCTGAGACTACATAGTGAGTTCCAAGTCAACCTGAGCTAGAGTGAGACCCTACCTCAAAAAAACAAAAAATGCAAATACAAATAAATAAACTTGGGCTGGAGAGAAGGCTTAGCGGTTACGGAGCTTGCCTGCGAAGCCTAAGGACCCATGTCCAACTCTCCAGATCCCACACAAACCAGACACACAAGGTGGCACAGGGCAGAAGGTGGCACATGCACACGGGGGCACACACGTCTGGAGTTCAACCGCAATGGCTGCAGGACCCGGCGCACTAAGTCTCTCTCTTTCATAAAAACTTACAAAATAGACGCTGTGCTTCTCTTACGTGTTTTGCCGCCCGTCAGTTTGAAGCGGGTAGAAATGTAGTAAGATGTCTTAAGTGCGGGGCTGAGGCCTAAGTCAGCCTGGGGGTTCGCAGAATGACCTCAACTATTCTTGTGGTGAAAGGCAAGAAAGTAATGATGCCTGGCCTCTGGAGTTTTCCTCTTTGAGATTGAATTCTGCACCCCACATCTTGTGAAAATGGTTTAATCTACTTGAGGTTGCTGGTTCCTCATCAGCCCAGTAAGATTGCAGAGTGCAGCTCACAGCAGACCACCTGCCTGCGCCAGCGCTCCCACCTCTCAGCACAGAAACAAAAACGGTGAGAACAGCACACATTTCCTCATCGGGAAATGGATAGTATAATTTTTTTTTTTTTTTGAGGTAGGTTCTCATTCTAGGCAAGGCTGTCCTGGAACTCTGTAGTCCCAGGCTAGCCTCAAACTCACAGCAATCCTCCTACCTCTGCTTCCTGAGTGCTGCGATTAAAGATGTGCACCACCCTGCTAGGCTTGGATAGCATAATATTATTTCCAGTATTTCTTCCCAAATCATCTGTCTGTGACAAGGCCTTCAAATTCCTATTTTATTTTATCTTGCATGGAATATGTATTAGACCACTCAAAGATAACCATTCATGAAGTGAAGTCTCTGTGAGATGAACGTGCAGATCATTTTCTAAGAAAGCATGTGTTATTGCTTCTGTAATAAAAGGTTAACTGGGCTTAGAAAACACTATTGCACCTGACCTCTGGACGTCAGCACTTCACCCACACCAGGCATGCACATCCTAGCAGCCTTTGTGTTGGTAGAATAGACCAGTGAATTCTATTTGGGGCCAGGGATTCAATCCTAATCCTACAAACAAAGCAGATTGTTGTGAACAGGCTTCTGTTAAGGGAAGATGCTCAATGAATAAACTACTGTATGAGTGTTTTAATCAATGATCATTTCAAGTCATTATTTAATGGGTCACAGTTTTATGTAGAATGTAGTGTTTGTGGATTAGATAAGCTGGGTTTCATATTTATGCATAGAGTTAGATCACACTAGCAGCAAATGTCGTATTTTAAAAATATATGTACTTGAAGGCATTCAGAAATCCATTAAAATATCAGCTATGGGCTGGAGAGATGCTTAGCAGGTAAGGCACTTGCCTGTGAAATCTAAGGACCCAGGTCCAATTCCCCAGGACCCACATACGCCAGATGCACAATATGGCATGTGTGTCTGCAGTTTGTTTGCAGTGGCTAGAGGCCCTTGTGTGCCCATTCCCCATCTATCCATCATCTATCTATCTATTGATTGATCAAGCTAGCTAGCTAGCTAGCTACCTACCTACCTACCTATCTATGTGCCTCTTTCTCTCTGTGTATGTATGTGTGTGTGTGTTAAATAAATAAGTAAATTTGGAAAAAACCTACTTTCATAATAGACATTGATCCATTTTATGATAGAATATTTATCATATACTTGGACTTGTATTGATAGAAGAATACTTTACCTATGAGATGTTCTCAGTCTGTTAAAGGGACATAGATACAAGTGTATTATTTATATTATAAGGAATGAAGTGCTGTGATAATTAACTCATTAAAGTTTTTAAAAATGATTGTATTGTCTCAACTAGACTATTAAGAATAAGATATATGGGCTGGAGTGATGGCTTAGCAGTTAAAGCATTTGACTGCAAAGCCAATAGACCCAGGTTTGATTTCCTAGGACCCACGTTAGCCAGATGCACAAGGGAGCACACGCATCTGGAGTTCGTTTGCAGTGGCTGGAGTCCCTGCCACACCCATTCATTCACTCACTCTCTCTCCCTCTCTCCCTCTTCCTCTTTGAAATAAATAAATAAATTTTTTTAAAACAATGAGATATGCTACTTTAAGAGCTTGGGGCTGGGGGGTAGCTCAGTGGTAGAGTACTTGTCTGTGTGTGTGTGAGTCCTTGGGTTAGAGCCCAGAACCAACATAAATAAGCAAAATAATAAGTACGTACTTCAAGGACTTGTGCTCTCACAGGACGCTTTTTTAAAAATTATGTTTTGGGCTGGAGAGATGGCTTAGTGGTTAAAACACTTGCCTGTGAAGCCTGAGGACCCCGGTTCAAGGCTCAATTCTCCAGGACCCACGTAAGCCAGATGCACAAGGGAGCGCATGCATCTGGAGTTCATTTGCAGTGGCTGGAGATCCTGGCGCACCCATTCTCTCTCTGCCTCTTTCTCTGTCTGTCTGTCTGTCTGTTGCTCTCAAATAAATAAAAATTATGTTTTGAGGTAGGGTCTCAGGCTGACCTGGCATTTACTGTATAGTCTCAGGATAGCCTCCTACCTCTGCCTCCCAAGTGCTGGTATTAAAGGCATGCACCACCATGCCCAGCTACATATACTGTAGCAGGGGAGACTGGCAAATACAGAAGAAATTACCAAAGGGTAACTAAACTAACCAGGTAAAATTTAAACTGAATTTTGAAAAGCTAATAGGATTAAGAGGAAGAGAAGGGAAGCGGGTGTTCTGGGCAAAAAAGCCATTTTTTTCAATGTACACGGATGAGGAAAGCTGAAATCGCTTGGGTGTCTGGATTCTCAGGTCCATGCTGGGAAGTAGAAAGAGACACAGAAGAGATGATAAGAATCAAGTAATGAAAGGCCATGTGACTATTCCAAGGGTTTGGACTTGATCTGATTCAAACCATCAAATGTTTGTCAGCAGAGAATGTGTGTGTGTGTGTGTGTGTGTGTGTGTGTGTGTTCAGAAATGTCGGTATATGCTTAAGAAGATAAATTACATACCATTCAGTTTTTATACTTTTTCTATTTTACCATCACCAACCACAATCTCAGAACACTTTAGGACATTTCCTTATTTCTAAAATAATTTCTGTCCCCATGAACAGTCACCTCCTCCCACCCCCAGCCATAAACAGCCATTAATCTTTCTATCTGTATAGATCTGCCTAATGTGGATATTTTATATCGATGGCATATATGGTATGTGGGCTTTCAAGACTAGACCTGTTCTTTTAGCAGACAATTTTTGAAGTTTATACATGCTGTAGCATATATTAGTGATCATTCTTCTTTATTGATGAATAATAGTCCATTTAGTTCTTAGTTCTGTATTGTTGCTATAACAAGCTAACACAAATATAGATCAAGCTGGGCATGGTGGTGCACACCTTTAATCCCAGCACTCCAGAGGCATAGGTAGGAGAATCGCTGTGAGTTCAAGGACAGCCATAAACTATATAGTTAATTCCAGGTCAGCCTGGGCTACAGCAAGAATCTTCCACAAAAACAAACACATACACATTGATCAATGTAAAGAGAGCAAGAAAAAGAGTAAGAAAGAGAAAGAGAGTATGGGCACCTAGGGCCTCTTGCTGCTACAAACTCCGGATGCATGTGCAGGAGTTGTGCCTCTGGCTTTCAGTAGCTATTAGAGAAGTGAACTCAGGCTGACAGGCTTTGCAAGCAAGTACCTTTAGCTACTGAGCTGTCTCTCCAGCCCCTCTTTTTTTTTTTTTTGTTTTTTTTTTGAGGTAAGGTCTCACTCTAGCCCAGGCTGACCTGGAATTCACTATGGAGTCTCAGGGTGGCCTCGAACTCACGGTGATCCTCCTACCTCTGCCTCCCAAGTGCTGGGATTAAAGGCGGGCGCCACCACTCCCGGCTCCAGCCCCTCTTGTTCCTTGTTGTTCCTTGTTGTTGTTTTGTTTTTCTAGGTAGGTCTCACTCTAGCCCAGGCTGACCTGGAATTTATTATGTAGACTCAGCCTGACCTCAAATGCACAGAAATCTTCCTACCTCTGCCTCCTGAGTGCTGGGATTAGAGGATTGTAGAGAAGTTGAAAACAGAAAAAAAAAAAAAATCTCAAAACCATTGTAGCTTCCTTCTCATTGCTGGGACAAAACACCTAGCCAAAAGCAACTATGGAAGGAAAAGGTTTTGGCTTACATTGTCAAGGGGAAGTTTCATCATGGTAGGGAAACGATGGCAAAAGCAGACAGCTGGTATCACATCTTCATAGCAACTGGGAGAAAGCAGCAAGAGTATGAGCTCTGTTAGAAACACTCTGTGCCGCTGGACTAATAAGCAGCAAGGCTGTGCCCAGTGACACACCTCCTCCAGCAAGGCTCCACCTCCCACAGGCTGCACCAGTGAGGGATTAAGTATGGGGCTTCATTAAAGACACGAGGGCTGGAGAGATGGTTTGGTGGTTAAGGCATTTGCCTGCAAAGCCAAAGGACCCAGGTTTGATACCCCAGGACCCACATTAGCCCGATGAACAAGGGGGCACACGCGTCTGGAGTTTGTTTGCAGTGGCTGGAGTCCCTGGCGCACCCATTCTTTCACTCTCTCCCTCTTTCTGTCAAATAAATAAATATAAAATATATTTAAAAAACCATATTTGAAAACCAAACGTGTTGCATACACCTATAATCCCAATATTAAGGAGGCTATGTAGGAAAATGGCAAGTGTGGGCATGTAAGTAGCAGAGGTGATGTCACGTGTCTCCCTCTATCATGTTCCACATTAATTTTTTGGAAACAGAGTCTCTCACTGAACCAAGAACTCACCTTTTGAGTAGATAACTAAATAATTCATTAGTCTCGGGTATCCTCCTTTCTCTGTCTCATCTGCACTAGGATTACAAGTATGAACTACCATGCCGAGCACTTTCTGTGGTAATAAGGATGCGGACTCAGGCTCTTAGGTTTGCTTGACAAGCACTTTGTCCACTGAGCTGCCTCCCTAGCCTGATGATAAGCATTCTTAAAGCTCTGGTAACAGTTCCAATAAGGTGGGCTATTTTGTATGAAGGAAAATAAAAAGGGGAGGAAAGAGTGGGGTATAAGAAGTTGTTTCAAGTGAAGATAAAAGAGAAAATTAGCACTCAGGAGGCAGAGGTAGGAGGATCACTTTGAGTTCGAGGCCAGCCTCACACCACATAATGAATTCCAGGTAAGCCTGAGCTAGAGTGAGACCTACCTTGAAAAACAAAACTAAACACAAAAACAGAGAGAGAGAGGATTGCTAAATCAACTCCTGGCTATGATCCTAAGGTAGGTGGCTTGTTTTCAGCATGAATTTCACCTATGTCACATATGCAGATCATCTATTTTTAAACTCAGAAACAGATCTGTTTGTTTTGGGTAGCTCTATGTGTTTCAAAGGACTTTTACTCAAAATTATGCCTTGTTTTTATTTAGTTTACACAGAACAGTTATTTTCCTGATTTTATTTTTGCCCAAGATTTTTGGGGGGGGGTCACAGCAATATCATATTTAAAGTAGCTTTTTTAAATTATGAATTTCTCCATTTGTTTTGATATCCTATTGGAATGAGGAGTGTCCTTTTGTAGATTTTCTGGTCATTGAAAATATTTTTTTTTCTTTTCTATGTCATAATTCACAAACCTAGTAGATTCTCTTACTTTCTTCTCCTTTTTAGGGTAAAAATATTCTATGGAAAGGGGAAGGACTTGTTGGAGTAAGCATGAATTTTTAAAATATATTTTATTTATTTATTTTTAAAAGCATTTCTTTTTATTATTTGTTCATCTGAGAGAGAATGGGCATGCCAGGGCCTCCAGCTTCTGCAAACAAACTCCAGACACGTGCATCACCTTGTGCATTTGACTTATGTGGGTCCTGGAGAATTAAACCCGGGTTCTTTGGTTTTGCAGGCAAGTGTCTTAACTGCTAAGCCATCTCTCTAGCCCTTGCACAGATTTTCAATGATACCATTCTCTTCTCTGCTCCTCCTCAGCACCACATTCATCATTATTATTATTATTATTTTATTTTTATTTGGTTTTTCAAGGTAGGGTTTCACTTTAGCCCAGGCTGGCTTGGAATTTATTATATAGTCTCAGGGTGGCCTCAGACTCATGGAGATCCTCCTACCTCTGCCTCCCAAGGGCTGGGATTCAAGGCGTGAGCCACGCCTGGCCATTATTTTTGACAAAACAGGAAAATAAGTCAGTTCTGGTGGGCCTCTGTTTCATAGTGACATCCAGCAAGCCTCTCCAGCACAGCAGTGCTTCAGGAAATGCACTCAGGCATGCAGCATATGACTGGTGCTTGTGATGGTAGAAGGAGCAGTGCAAGGATGTGTAACTAACAAAGAAAAAGCCAAGGGAGAAATCCAGGAGGCAAGAAATAAACCATAAAGCAGCCAACACACATGTACTGAACATTTCCTTTGTGTAGGGAACTCAGCTAATGAACAGAGTCACTGAATGTGCGGGTAAAATTCACCTCTTTTTTTTTTTTTTTTTTTTTTTTTTAGTTTTTCTGGTTTTTCAAGGTAGGGTCTCACTCTAGCCCAGGCTGACCTGGAATTCACTATATAGTCTCAGGGTGGCCTTGAACTCATGGCAGTCCTCCTACCTCTGCCTTCAAGTGCTGCGATTAAAGGTGTGAGCCACACCTGGCCTAAGTTCACTTCTTTTTTTTTTAAAAAAAAATATTTTATTTTATTTTAGAGAGAGAATGGGCATGCCAGAGCCTTCAGCCACTGCAAATGAACTCCAGATACATGCATCACCTTGTACTGGCTTACGTGGATACTGGGGAATCAAACCTGGGTCCTTAAGCTTCTGAGGCAAATGCCTAACCATGAAGCCATCTCTCCAGCCCTAAAATTCACCTCTTACCTTCAGTGAACTTGACAATCAACTGGACCACACATGTAGACCCAAGTTACAGCACAAATGGCAACAACAACAACAAAAAAATTGAAAATCATTTCAGTGATCTATAGTGCATTTGGCTGGTCATTAGCAGCTTTAACAAGAAAAAATTTATATGTGATAAATAAAACCGCTAAAAATGAATACTTGAGTAATTTTTAGTACCATCATCACCACAGTCCAGTTTTAGAACATTTCTACTGCTACTACGACTACAAAAAACTCCCTGATGTGAGCATTTGTAGGAAATCCCCAGTTCCTTCCCCAAGCCTTGGGTCATCATGGATGTGGTTTGCCAGCACAGCCTGGAGCCGAGGGCTTCTCTGACCTTCCTCCTGAGACAGCATTGCTCTGAACGTGAACCGTGTCCAGTACTGTGGGAATAACCCTTTAGAGATTTTTGTTTTTGTTTTTCTTTTTTTTTTTTTGATTTTTCGAGGTAGGGTTTCACTCTAGCTCAGGCTGACCTGGAATTCACTCTGTATTCTCAGGGTGGCCTCGAACTCATGGCGATCCTTCTACCTCTGCCTCTCGAGTGCTGGGATTAAAGGCATTTGCCACCACGCCCGGCTTTCTTTTGTTTTTTGAGGTAGGGTCTCACTCTAGCCCAGGCTGACCTAGAATTCACTATGTAGTCTCAGGGTGGCCTTGAACTCACAGGAATCCTCCTACCTCTGCCTCCCAAGTGCTGGAATTAAAGGCATGTGCCACCATGCCCGGCTAGAGATTTGTTTTTTTTTTTTCTTCCTGCGAATTTTCTTGGTTCTTGCTTTAGTCTTGGTAGTTTCCTTATCCAAACTTGCCCAAAACTTAGAAGGCCCTCTCTAGGCTGAAGAAATGCCTCTTGCTTGCAAAGTCTAACAACCTGTATTCACTTCCCCAGTTCCCATGTAAAGCCAGATGCATGAAGTGGTGGATTTGTTTGTAATTTGTTTGCAGTAGCAGAAGGCCTCAGGTGCCTGTTCTTTCAAAATATAGGTAAATAAATAAATATACATACATACACACATATATATATGTATTATATATATATATGTATGCATATATATATATATATTTGTTCTAAAAAAAGAAGGGGGTTGGAGAAATGGCTTAGTGGTTAAACGCTTGCCTGTGAAGCCTAAGGACCCTGGTTCGAGGCTCAATTCCCCAAGATCCAATTAAGCCAGATGCACAAGGTGGCACATGCATCTGGAGTTCTTTTGCAATGGCTGGAGGCCCTGGCACACCCATATTCTCTCTCTCTCTCTCTCTCTGTTGCTCTCAAATAAATAAAAATAAACAAAAAATATTTTAAAAAAGAAGGGCCTTTCTCAGTAAATCCCTGAGAACAACTCTAACTCTGTTCTGTTACCTTTTCTTTGACACCTTGCCATCCATTGTAGCTGCCGCCATTGCCATCTTCTCCACCCAGGACACTGACTCTACTTGGGCTCCCCTATGTGCACTGTGGTCCATGAGCTGCGGTCCTCTTGGGACTCTCATCCAGCTCCTTATGTTAGGAATCTCTGTCTGTACCATTTATTAACCAATGTCTGAAAAATAATATCTCCTATATTTTATTTATTGGTTTTTAAAAAAAAATTGTTCAGTTTTATATATTTATTTGAGAGCAACAGAGAGAGAGAAAGAGGCAGAGAGAGAGAGAGAGAGAGAATGGGCGCGCCAGGTCCTCCAGCCACTGCAAACAAACTCCAGACACGTGCACCCCTTGTGCATCTGGCTAACATGAGTCCTGGAGAATCGAGCCTTGAGCCAGGGTCCTTAGGCTTCACAGGCAAGCGCTTCATCTCTCCAGCCCTTTATTGTTTTTTTTTGAGGTAGACTTTCGCTCTAGCCCAGGCTGACCTGGAATTCGCTATGTAGTTTCAGACTGGCCTCGAACTCACAGTGATCCTCCTACCTCTGCTTCCTGAATTCTGGGATTAAAGGTGTGTGCCACTATACCCAGCTTTTAAAAAAAATGTTTTTAGCCAGGCTTGGTGGTGCACATCTTTGATCCCAGAATTCAGGAGGCAGAGGTAGAGGATCGCCTAGAGTTCGAGGCCACCCTAAAACTACATAGCGAATTCCAGGTCAGTCTGAGCAAGTGAGACCTTACCTGGGAAAACCAAAAAAAAAAAAAAGTTTTTAATATGTATTTATTTGAGAGACAGAGGCAGAGAGAGAGAGGAAGGACACACTAGGGCCTCCAGCCACTGCAAACCATCTTCACCTTGTACATCTGGCTTTTAAGTGATACTGGGGAACTGAACCTTGGTCCTTTAGCTTTGCAGGCAAGCACCTTAACTGATAAGCCATCTCTCCAGCCCCCTTATTTTTAAAATAGTTTTTTATTTATTTGTGAAAGGAGAGAGAGAGAGAATAACAAAGAGTGGGTGAACAGGGCCTCTTGCCATTGCAAACAAACTCCAGACAAATGTGCACCACTGTGCATCTGTCTTTCATGGTTACTAGGGAATTGAACCTGGGTAGGCAGGGTTTGCAAGCAAGTACCTTTAACTTCTGAGCAATCTCCCCAGCCCATGTCTCACATGTTTTAAACAGTTTCTGACTATTTAAGACGGAATGGTAAATCCGGTCTCTGTTATTCATTGTGACTAGAAATAGACGTTCTCGTTTTCAAGGTATTTTCCTATTATCTCCTGTATCTATGACCAGTTTATATAATACAGTTAATTCTTAATCATTCAGTGGTAGATTAAACTAATTGTGAAATGAAACATGGTAAATACAGACCTATGTGTATATCTACAGGTAAAAAGCACAAAGTGATTGATGAACCTATGGAAAATCTCTATATATTGCCATGGTTCATGGTATCTGCGAGGTCAATCTAATAACAACTTATCCCTTTCTAGTCATATGTAAATAGGTACTATCTTGAATTTCATATAGAATGAGAATGTTTTTGCAGTCAGGTTCACATTGCTGGTAGAAATCACCCAACCAAGAGCAGCTTGTGGGAAAAAGAGGTTTATTTTGGCTTACAGGCTTGAGGGAAAGCTCAATGATGGCAGGAAAAAACGATGGCATGAGCAGAGGGTGTACATCACGCCCTGGCCAACATAAGGTGGACAATAGCAACAGGAGAGTGTGCCAAACACTGGCATGGGGAAACTGGCTATAACACCCGTAAGTCCACCCCCAACAACAAACTGCCTCCAGGAGGCATAAATTCCCAAATCTCCATCAGCTAGGGAACCTAGCATTCAGAACGCCTAAGTTTATGGGAGACACCTGAATCAAACCATGACAGAGAAGGAGACTCAAATGATTCACTAAGGGCTGGGAAGGCAGCTCAGTGGTTGATGACACCTGCTCATAAACTAGGCCTAAGTTTGAATCCCCAGTACCCACGTAAAGCCAGATGTACAAAGACACACATGTATCTGGAGTCATTTGCAACTGCAAGAGGACCTGGAAGCCCATACTCTCTCTCCCTCACAAGTAAGAAAAATACTAGGGCTGGGGAGATGGCTTAGTGGTTGAGGCTCTTGCCTGAAAAGCTAAAGGACCCAGGTTCAGTTCCCCAGAACCCATGTTAGCCAGATGCACAAGGTGGCACCCGAATCTGGAGTTTGTTTGCAGGGCTTCAGGCCCTGGCGCGCCCATTCGCCCTCTTTCATGCACTCTATCTGCTTCTTTCCCTCTCTCTGAAATAAATAAATAAAATAAAAACTAAAAAAAAGAGATTCATTAATTTTAATTTTCTTAGAGGTAGTTACTGAGGGTTGGACACCAGTCTTGTCTATACTAGTAATGAGTACTACCCAATCAATCCCAATTCATTAGTTCTAAACTTGAACAATAAGTAAATTTATTTTGTACCTTTTGGAAGGCATGGTGAGTTTTCTCTGAGAGGAGGGATGTGGCAGTGATGGAAGGCTGGAGAGAGGGGCACAGCCAACATCGGGCATGGGGCATTTACGCAGCACTCTTCCAGACCATTGCTCTGAGTTTTTGTCATACTTTGAATGGCCTTCATAGAGTAGTGCATTAATGTGTCTTTCATCAGGATTTTATGGTCTCTACTGACAGAAACCCCACCCAAACTAGGGAACAGAAGAAGAGAATTAAATGGCTAAATAGACTTAAAGTCCACAGTTACATCTAGTCTTAGATGTGATGGACCATAAAGGGCCAGCTTCATATTTCTACCTCTGACTCAGTTCCGTTTCTTTTTTTGTTTGTGTGTTTGTTTTTTCGAGGTAGGGTCTCGCTCCAGCCTCGGCTCACCTGAAGTTCACTATGTAGTCTCAGGTTGGCCTTGAACTCACAGCAATTCTCCTACCTTTGCCTCCAGAGTGCCGGGATTAAAGGCACGCGCCACCATACCCGGAAGCTCCATTTCTTTAAATTTTCTGGAAAGTTCTGCTTTGGTGGCAAGATGCTGCCCAGGCTGCATGTTTCTCTCGATATTGCTTTTGTTATTGCTTTTTATTATTACTTTTATCTTTTCTTTGTTTCTTTTTCTTTTTTTAGGCAGAGTCTCACTCTAGCCCAGGTTGGCCTTGAATTCATGGCAGTCCTCCTACCTCAGCCTCCTGAGCGCTGGAATTAAAGGTGTGCACTGTCACACCTGGCTGTCCCCTTCCTGTTTCAAAGTATTTCGAGCAGAGATCCTAAGAGTCACTCAACCCACCTAAGTCATATGTCTGTTCCTGAAAACTGATGAGGAAATGTCTGCACTGACTTAGGCTAAGGTCACGGCTTCACCCTAGACTGAGGGTGGCGTTCCTCTCCAATCACGTGGCTGAGAATGGGAATCACGGCAGCTGTTAGAGGATGGGTGAAAGACTGTTAGAAAGGCAAGTAACAGATGTGTTCACTAAATGTAACTGTAGTCAAGTAAGTTTACATTAAATCTACTTCAGATTATACTTTGATAGCCAAGTGTGGTGATGTGTGCCGGTCCTCCCAGCTATTTTGGAGGCGGAGGCAGGAGAATGATATCTTTTTTAAAAAATTTATTCTATTTATTTATTTATTAGAGAAAAAAAACAAAAACAAAAAAACAGGGGTGCCAGGGCCTCATGCTACTGCACATGAACTCCAGATTCATGCGCCACCTTGTGCATCTGGCTTACATGGGTTCTGGGGAATCGAACCTGGGTCCTTAGGCTTTGTAGGCAAGCACCTTAACCGCTAAGCCATCTCTCCAGCCCAGGAGAGTAATATCTTGAACCCAGTAGTTTGAAGCCAGCCAAAACAACTTAGCAAGAGCCTCTCTAAAAAACAAACAGGGCAAAGGGGAAAGTGCGGGAGGGAAGGAAGTACGATTGGTTATGGTCTACAATTATGAAAGTTGTCAATAAAAAAAAAAATAAGTTAAAGCCTGGTGTGGTGGCACATGCCTTTAACCCAGCACTCAGGAAGCAGAGGTAGGAGGATTGCCATGAGTTCAAGGCTATTCTGAGAGTACATAGTGAATTCCAGTTCATCTTGAGCTACAGTGAGACTCTACCTCAAAAAAAAAAAAAAAAAAAAAAAACAGGCAAAATCATAGTTTGACTACTAGTTTACATGCATCCCCTCCTCCACTTTTGCCACAACACATATATTGTCTTACTACCCTAGTTCGCTGGGAATGTGAGGTACATTGTGCAACAGGAGAACACATGAGGAGATTACATAATACGTCAGCAGGAAACTTGGAGGACTTCATAGAAAGGGCAGGCTTTCCTATGGAGAGACGGGAGGGACATTCCAGGGACAAAGAACTGCACAAAGACCATCGGCCAGGAACATGCAGAACGATAAGTAGGTCAGTGAAAGGAGAGGCTGAGGTTAAGGGTGAGGCTATAAAGAGGCTGAGAAAACATCAAACAGTCCTTGAGCCTCAGCCTGAAGTGCTGGAGTGGAGATCAACAGGCATTCTCTGTAAAGCACCAAACAGGGAACATTTTAAGCTTTGCAAGCCAAGATACATAACCAATGATGTTATGAAAGTGCTTAATATGATAAGGTAGAAAAAAATTCCTGTAGATCTTTGTTGATGGACTTTTAAATATACTAACTAACAATTGTGTATCATTTTTTCGTAGCACAGTTCCAGTGTATGAATAACTGGGGTTCAAAATTAGTATGCCGCAGTGTCAGGCACAGTTATGGGCCCCAGGCCACCAGAGGCTAAAGTAGGCCTGAGCTGTCAGGCTCGGCTGAGGGCCCCAGACCGCAGGAGGGTGCAGTAGGCCTAGACCCCGATAATCTCAGTTTGAGACTGGCAGGAGTGGGGCTGCTCCCTTCCTTTGCCAAGGGCACCTGGATTCCTGTTAAGACTTAGGTTTCCCCGTGGCCATGTGACCTTTTACCACTCACCCAGAGGGTTCCAGTATGTAAATGAGGTATCAGCCAGCAGCCTTCACAGAGCCAGTCCTCCTGTGACCCTTACCCCGTACCTTTTCCCACCACTACACGAACGCTTATAAGCCCGTTTCCCCAACAAATAATCAAGCTGTCCTCTGACACAGTCTCCTGGGTGTTGTTTCCTGTCACGCTCATGGCCACTGAAGACCCTGCTCTGCAGTCACCTGGACGCCTCTGGGAAACTGATGTGCAGCAATCCAAGGGTGGCCAGGAGCCACATCCTAGCAACAAATGCAATATGTATGTTCACCTTTAAGGCTGGAGAGATGGCACTTGCTTGCAAAGCCTGATGACCACAGTTCAATTCCCCAGTACACATGGAAAGTCAGAAGCACAAAGTGGCTCATGCATCTGGAATTTGTTTGCAATGATAAGAGGACCTGGTGAGCCCATTCTCTCCCTCTGTCTCCGACTCTCACTCTGCTTGCAAATAAATACAATATTTTTTAAAATGTTCCCTTTTAGAAATCATTTTTAATTCACAAGTGACACAAAAACAGGCAGCTCTGGCTGAAAAGATGGCTCAGCAGTTAAGCTGATTGCCTGCAAAGGCTAAAGACCCGCGTTAGATTCCCCACTACCCACTTGGTGCTAGATGCACAAGGTGGCACATGCATCTGGAGTTCTTTTGTAGTGGGTAGAGGCCCTGGCATGCCCATTCTCTCTCTTTCTACCTGCCTCTCTCTCTCTGTTTCTCTCTCTTTCAAATAAATAAATAAAACATTTTTATTTTGTTGTTGTTTATTCTTTTTTTTTTAATTTTTTTTGGTTTATTTTTATTTATTTATTTGAGAGTGACAGACAGAGAAAGAGGCAGAGAGAGAGAGAGAGAATGGGCGCACCAGGACTTCCAGCCACTGCAGATGATTTCCAGACACGTGCGCCCCCTTGTGCATCTGGCTGTCTTGGGTCCTGGGGAATCGAGTCCCAAACCGGGGTCCTTAGGCTTCACAGGCAAGCGCTTAACCGCTAAGCCATCTCTCCAGCCCCATAAATAAAATATTTTCAAAAACCAGGCAGCTGGATCTGACTCACGGGCTACAGTCAAAGCTGTACCACTGCAGAGAAGGATTCCATGGTTTTAGAAAGGCAGATTATGTGGCGGTAAGGTTACACGAGAATGAGACAAACTGGCAGCCACATAGTCATTCTCATGACCCCTGGCCCGAGGGTTCATTTTCCACACTGCAGATACTTGCGGTCAATTGTAGCCAAAAATGTTAAATGGTAAGTTCCAGAGATAGACAAGTTATGTGCCATTTTGAGTAGCACAATAAAACCTCACGGCCTGCCAGAGATGTGAATCACCTCTTTGGCCAGTGTTGCTCACTACTTGCCCGCTAGTCACTTGGTGGTCAACTTGATTATCGGATCAACTATCAATGGTTTCACAGTACTTGTATTCTAGGAAACCTTTTCCTTTTTTTCTTTTTAAATATTTTATCTATTTATTTCTTGGAGGGAGAAAGAGGCAGGCAGATCAATAAGTAGGTAGAGAGGATGCATAGGCCAGGGCCTCCAGCCACTGTAAATGAATTCCAAACACATGTGCCACCTTGTGCGTCTGGCTTTAGGTGGATTCTGGGGAATCGAATCTGGGTCCTTTGGCTTTTATGGCAAGTGCCTTAACCACTAAATCATCTCTCCAGCCCAGGGAAACCTTTTCTTGCTTAATAATGGTCCCCCCAAATATGAGAGGATTGACCCTGAAAATTTAAGTATGTCAAGGAGAGGCTGTGAAGTGCTTCGTTTTCATGAAAATGTCAAAACAAAAGATTAAGCTTACTTGGCTTTCATTACAGTATATTGTTATAGCTATCCTATTTTACTATTACTGTTAACCTCCTAGTATGCCTAACTTATAAATTAAACTGTATGAATGTGAAAAAACAAAACACATAAGATTCAGTACAAACCTGGATTTCAGGAACCCACTGGAGCCTGGAACATATTCCCTATGGATAAAAAACAGCCACTGCACAGAAAAGGAGACACATAATGAGACTCTAAATCAGAATGCCCTATGTTTGGGTGATTGTGTTCAGGAAAGCAGCCAGTGAAGACATTCAGAATCGTAAGCCAGGCATTATGGCACATACCTTTAATCCTAGAGCTCAGGAGGAAGTGGTAGGCGGCTCACCATGAGTTCAAGGCCAGTCTGGAACTCCAGAGTAAGTTCCAGATCATTCTAGGCTAGAGTGAGACTCTACCTTGAAAACAAACAAACAGAATCTTAAGTCACAGCAACACTACAGCTCAGATGGATGCACTCATCACACAGACAGGATTCACTTGCTTTTCAACAGTCTCTTGACATATGTGAGGCTATTTGGGCTCCATCTTCAGGAGTGGAAAAGACTCTGAAAAGAGAAGAGAAAAAAAAAAAAAACTTCTTTCCGAAGCTAGTTTCATAGCTTCTATGAGTCACAGTGTCTTTATGATCTACCCTGTTCTGTTATGTGATCTTTGCATCTGGTTTGAATTCTCAGTTGTCTAGCAGATTGGTATTCAGCAGCTTTTTGAAAAATATATTAATTTTTATTTATTAATTAGAGACAGAGAGAGGGAGAGAGAGAAAGAGACACAAAGAGAGAATAGGCATGCCAGAGTCTCAAGCCACTGTAAACAAATTCCAGATGTATGCGCCACCTTGTGCCTCTGGCTTACGTTGGACCTGGAGAATCGAACTTGGGTCCTCAGGCTTTGCAGGCAAGTGCCTTAACCGCTAAGCCATCTCTCCAGCCCTCCAGCAGCTTTTAATGGCCCATTAAATAGACACTTTACTAAGGGAACCTTCTTTCCAAAGAGCAGAATGAATGTGCTATTGACGTTTTGTCACTAATCTGAACCTTTTTCACCTTAGAATCTGGGGTCAGTATGTAGGTTTGTTTCAGGGAACAAAGAGTCTGAGCAAAAAGTCAAAGCTAGGTGTTGTGGTAAAGGCAACTAATCCCCGTACTTGGGAAGTTGAAGCAGGAGGATTGTTATGAGTTTCAGGCCAGCCTGAGAACAAAGGGAGACCATGTCTCAAAAGAGGGGGACGTAACCAGGCATGGTGGTGCATACCTTTAATCCCAGCACTCAGGAGGCAGAGGTTGGAGGATTGCCATGAGTTCGAGGCCACCCTGAGACTACATAGTTAATTCCAGGTCAGTCTGGACCAGTGTGAGACACTACCTTGAAAAACCAAAAAAAAAAAAAAAAGAGGGACAGGAAGAAAAGAAAGAGAGAGAGAGAGAGAGAGAGAGATTGATTTACATAAAGGTCAAAGATTCTCCTTGGATAGCTTATGTTAGGACAGCATGACAGTGTCTATCAAATAAATTCCTCTTCAGCCATGTTTTCAAAGATTTGTTTGGGACTTAAGGAAATGGTAAAAAAGTTAAAATGGGTTGAGAAGACTAAGAACCCTATTTTGGAGAGATGTTAGCAATCGTGTATCTGTCTGGTTCTGAAAGTGAAAGTCTCTTCAACATTCTCGCTGGGATACCCCGGCCCTACTCCTGTCTCTTGTCTAGCTGTGTAGTCAGTAGAAGTGGTGACTCTGGGCAGGAGCGATGGCTCAGCCACTAAGGTGCTTGCCGGCAAAGCCTAAGGACCCAATGTTCACTCCCCAGTCCCCACAGAAGCCAGATGCACAAAGTGGCACATGCATCTGGAAATCCTTTGCAGATGCTGGAGGCCATGACATACCTGTTCTCTCAGTCTGTTTGCTCTCTCTCTGTCTCTCTGCTTGCAAATAAATAAATAATAGTTTTTTTTTAAGTGATAATAAAATATATTTTAAAAAAAGAAAATAAAAAAATTTAGAGGCCTGGGAGATGGCTTATCAGTTAAGGCACTTGTCTTAGAGGCCTAATGACCCAAGTTCAATCCCCCAGGACCCACATAAGCCAAACGCACAAGGTGACACATCTGTCTGGAGTGGCTGGAGGCCCTGGTGCACCCTCTCTCTCTCAGATAAATAAATAAAATATTTTATAAAAGAAGTGGCAGTTCTGGTGACAATTAGATAAAGTGGGAGAAAAAGCATGTTGAGTTCCTTAAGAAGACACCAGGTATAATCTCTGAAAAACTCACGAACAGATGTTCACCTCACCCAGGACAAATGTTAGTGTAGTCTCAGAAACGTACTCTATTGACGCAAACCCTCTATGCCACGCAGTGAGCTAAAAATATCAAGCTGCGTCAGTTGATCATTACAAAACGTTTTATTATGTTGAAGACTGAGGGGTCACATCCATCCATCAAGTTCCTTTCTATGTATCAGGCTGTATTTGAAAGAGTATTTTTCTTCTAGAGAGCTGCAGAGGAGCTGCGGCTACAACGCCATGCTATTTCCTACTGCAGGATTTGCTTTATAATAAAGAAAAACGTATTTCTTTTTTTTTTTTTGTTTTTACGAGGTAGGGTCACGCTAGCTCAGGCTGACCTGGAATTCACTATGGAGTCTCAGGGTGGCCTTGAACTCATGGCGATCCTCCTACCTCTGCCTCCCAAGTGCTGGGATTAAAGGTGTGTGCCACCACGCTTGGCATCAAGAAAAGGATATTGCTTAAGGAACAGGTGTATGTCGAGAGAGCAGGAGCAAACAGCAGTGCCCCGTTGCCATAGAAACAGCCTGGTGTCCTAGGAACAAGCATATTCGTTTGCTTGGCCTGCCTTGCTGTGCTCTGTCAACACAGGTAGAGAGCTTACACACAGACCTCAAGTGACAGCCTTCCGGCTCCAGAGTACTCCTGTAGATGTACGTCTGGACATGGAGGGAAGGGCAGAGAATTCCGCCAAGCAGCCAAAGGACGGCAGCGTCAAAGTTAAATTTATTCCTATCCACTTGTTATCTAGATTTGCTAGAAATAGGTCTCCTCTGTGTGTGTTGGCTCTACTAAAGGAAGCATAAAAAAACTCAGTGGCAGTGGCTGATATGTGACCTGTGGCTCTGCTCAGGCTGCCTTCTTTGCATTGTGGTGTTTTTCCAAAACTTCGCTTGTCCCTAGGTCTTTAAGCCACAAAGGCTGTGGAGAAGTGGCATGGTCTATTTGTAATTCGAAAGCTGGTGCTTTCCTTTTCTGCTTACTTTCAGTGTACTCCTTACTTTCTGTGAGAATGAGGAGAGAGAGAGTGTGTGTGTGTGTGTGCGTGCGTGCATGCACATGCTTTACTGGGATTGAACTCAGGGTTTGCACATGCTAGTCAAAAGTCACACGTGTAGACTTGGATAACTTTTGGGTTAATCCCAGCACTCGGGAGGCAGAGGTAGGAGGACCGCCACGAGTTCGAGGCCACCCTGAGAATACAGAGTGAATTCCAGGTCAGCCTGGGCTAGAGTGAGACCCTACCTCAAAAAACCAAAATAAATAACTAACGAAATAAATAAATACAATTCTGGAAGAAAATAATATCATTGACAGGAAAAAGAAGGATGCTGCCAGGTGTGGTGGCGCACACCTTTAATCCCAGCACTTGGGAGGCAGAGGTGGAGGATTGCCATGAGTTCAAGGCCACCCTGAGACTACATAGTGAATTCCAGGACAGCCTGAGCTAGAGTGAGACCCTACCTCGAAAAACCAAAAAAAAGGAAGGAAGCTGAGTGAGTGTCAGCAGAGTGCAAGGAGAGAAAGACTCACTGTTGGGGCCGATCAATACAAGTCAGAGTCTTGAAGAAGAAAGCAAAGGAGGGCTGGAGAGATGGCTCAGTGGTTTAGGTGCTTGACTGCAATGCCTAATGACCTGGGTTTGATTCCCCAGTACCCATGTAGAGCTAGATACATAAAGTAGTGCATGCATCTGGAGGTTGTTTGTAGTGGCTAAAGGCTCTTCCCACTCTCTGTGCTTGCAAGCAAATTTAAAAAAAATATATTTTAAAAGGTAGCAAAGGAAAAATTTTGTTAAAAATGAATATGAAGTTATTCACGTGAATATTGTCAATAGATTAATATCAGGTATATTGTATTTGAAGCCATGCTTTTAATTAAATGTAAATAGCAAACTCAAGACTCATGTCAACTTCTACTTTAGTGACACATTCAAGGCAGATTACAAGTCTATTAATGACATAACTACATTACTTAAAAAAAGTTTCTCCTCAGTAGCTGATTCACCAAGTCATATTTCCACAAAAAGAGATTTAACATCAAAGAGATATTATTTATAGGCAACTTTTGTGAATTTTGACTGGTGGTGTGCTTGTTGGAAATGCAGTGACTTTTCCAAAGGACAGTCCTTTTCCACGTGATTCCACACAAGGTGTGACAAGGACGCCAAGGAAGTACAGCCTTACTGAGGACTTCCTGCGTGTCCCACTCCCCCCCACCCCACCCCACCCCGTCTGTGATCGCCCCACTGCGCAGCAAGCGGCTCTGCAACGTCGCCATGGCTGGGAGCCGCGCAGGGATCAATCAGACTGGCTACTCTTTTAAGTGTCTCTAACAGTTGATACAGAGCATGCTAACCCTTCTCTCACACTGCATCAGGCTTGGATTCTGCCCTTTTGAGGAAGAAGACAGTAGACCAAAAAAAAAAAAAAAAAAAAAAAAAAAAGCATCTTAATGACATAATAGCGGATAGTATAAACTCTCCTTTTTTTTTTCCTTTCAAAAATGCTATGTAGGCCCCTTCTGAGATGTATTTACTTGAAACACAATACAGTGCTAAGATAATAGCAGTGTTTCTTTTTTTTTTTTAATTTATTTGAGATGAAGAGACAGAAAGAAAGAGCGTGGCAGAGAAGGATATATATATAGAGAGAGTGAGTGAGAGAGAATGAGGACACCAGGACCTCCAACTACTGTAAACAAACCCAGACACATGTGCCACCTTGTGCATCTAGGGAATCGAACCTAGGTCCTTTGGCTTTGCAGGCAAGTGCCTTAACTCTAAACCATCTCTCCAGCCTCCAATAGCAAGTTGTTAAATAACAGGGTTCAACTGACCCATACACCATGTTCTTCTAAATGTATTTGTTGTGCATTGACAGCTATGCCCTCATTGGAATTGCAAAGTACTTCCTATAAGAAACTCCCTTTCCATGAACACAATCCCCACAGATAGAAGACACCCAGGCATGTAAACAGAGCCGGTTCAGTTTCACTACAAGCCAGTGTTTGACTAAGCTGATTATAATGGACTGAGAGAAAGAGAGAGTAGTGGGATAATACAAAAGCAGGAAGAGGTACGAAAGTATCTTTAATTGCCGCAGAGACAGCAGTTTCGTCTTCCTTCCCCTTCTCCTTCCTTCCCTCTGCTCTTCATTCCCGTGAGCTGATGAAGCTAATATTAGTACTAGTTTCTCTGAGCACAGAGCAGATGCCTAGGCTGTACATGATGAGAAATAGAAGGGGAAAAAAAGCCCTGAAAAAATTCCACTTACTGGGGCTGGAGAGATGGCTCAGCAGTTAAGGTGCTTGCCTGTAAAGCCTAACAACCCAGGTTCGATTCTCCAGTGCCCACATAAAGCCAGATGCACAAAGTGGCACACGCATCTGCATCTAGAGTTAGATGCCAGCGGCTAGAGGCCCTGGCACACCTATCCTCTGTGTCCTGCTTGCAAATACATTAAAAAAAATAAAAAATTTTAAATTTTCACTTACTAGTTCTACTTCATGTATTTCCATCATAAAAACTCTACCTACCTCAGGAACTCCCCCCAAAATAATAATAATTCTTTGTATGTATTGGATATCAGTCCTTTATCAGATATATGTTTTGTAAGGATTTTCTCTAGATTGATGGCTTATCATTCTCTTAACAGTGCCTTTTGCAGAGCCTACTTTTTTTGGGGGGGGGGTTGAGGTAGGGTCTCACTCTAGCCCAGGTTGACCTGGAATTCACCATGTAGTCTCAAGGTGGCCTCGAACTCACAGCGATCCTCCTACCTCTGCCTCCTGAGTACTGGGATTAAAGGCGTGCACCACAACTTCTTCTTCTTCTTCTTTTTTTTTAAATTTTCTTTACTTTTATTTAAGACACAGAGAGAGAGATAATGGGTGTGCCAGGGCCTCTAGCCGATGCAAATGAACTCCAGACACATGTGCCCCTTGTGCATCTGGCTTACGTGGGACCTGGATAATCGAACCTGGGTCCTTAGGTTCACAGGCAAGTGCCTTTACCATTAATCCATCTCTCCAGCCCAAGAATTCTTAAATATAAGCAAATAATGCGATTTGGTAAGATATGTCAATGATTTTATAGTCATCACAACATAGTAAAATGGTAATATCTTAAGTATATTGGATTAAATAACATATACTATTTCAAAACAGAAAGTCATCCAATTTTAAAGTGGAGACCTAAAAAAAAAAAAATAAATAAATAATAAAATGGAGACCTGCATAGTCAGACACTTCACCAAGTTATGTAAATGGAAAATAAAAATAAACATATAAAATGCAGTTCAACAACGTATAGAAAATTTACAGTTGAAAGAACAGGCTGGGAAGAGGACTCAGCACGTAAGAGTACTTTTTGCTCAAGCATGAGGACCTGAGTTCAATTCTTAGTACCCATGTAAAAAGCAAGGTAGGGCTGGAGGGATGGCTTAGCGGTTAAGATGTTTGCCTGAAAAGCCAAAGGACCTTGGTTCGATTCCCCAGGACCCATGTTAGTCACTTAGCCAGATGGACAAGGGGGCGCATGCATCTGGAGTTCATTTGCAGTGGCTACAGGCCCTGGCATGCCCATTCACACACACACTCTCTCTGTTAAATAAATAAATATAAATAAAATACTTAAAAAATTAAAATAAAATAAAAAGCAAGGTAAGGCCACACATGTCTGTAACCCTAATGTTGAGGGGTGCAGAAACAGATGGATCACTGGGCCTTGTAGATCAGCAAGCCTAACTGACAAATGGTGAGCTCCAGGTTCAGTAAGAGGCTTTGTCTCAAGAAAGTGAGGCAGAAGAGCAACAGAGGAGGACACACATTGTCCTCTTCTGGCCTCTGTGTGTGTGTGCATTCACACACACAAATGCATATAACACATACACACACCACATACTACACACATACATATCCAAATAAAAATAAGCAACAAGGCCTGGAGAGATTGCTTAGTGGTTAAAGTACTTACCTGGAAAGCCTAAGGACCCAGGTTCGATTCCCCAGTACCACATAAAGCCAGAGGCACATGGTGGCGCATGTGTCTGGAGTTCGTTTGCAGTGGATAGAGGCCATGGCATGCCTATTCTCTCTCTCTCTCTCTCTTCCTAATAAATAAATAAATAATAAATGATTTTTAGGTCTGGACTGATGGCTTAGAGGTTAAGAGACCCTACCTCAAAAATAAATAAATAATAAATAAATAAATAAATAAATAAAAGCTGGGTGTGGTGGTGCTTGCCTTTAATCCCAGCACTCAGGAAGCAGAGGTAGGAGGATCACTGTGAATTTAAGGACACCCTGGAACTACATAGTGAATTCTAGGTCAGCCTGGGCTAGAGCAAGACCCTACCATGAAAAATGACAAAAGTAAAAAGATGAAAGAGAAAAGATGGGCTGGAGAGATGGCTTAGCGGTTAAGGCGCTTGCCTGTGAAGCCTGATGACCCATGTCTGACACTTCAGATCCCACATTGGCCAAACACACAAAGGTGAGGCAAGCACAAGGTCGCATATGCCCACTAGGTGGCGCAAGCACTTGGCATCCAATAGTAGTAGCGGAGGCCCTGGTGCACCAATTCGCTCTCTCCCTCTGCCTCTTTCTCTCTTGCTCTCTCTAGAAAAACAAAAAAGGCAGTCTGTTGGGCTTGCCTCAGAAAAAAAAAAAATAAGAAAGAAAGAAAGAAAGAAAAGAAAAAAATTTTAAATGAGCAAGAAAATTAAAACAGGGCTGGAGAGATGGCTTAGCGGTTAAGCGCTTGCCTGTGAAGCCTAAAGACCCCGGTTCGAGGCTCGGTTCCCCAGGTCCCACGTTAGCCAGATGCACAAGGGGGCGCACGCGTCTGGAGTTCGTTTGCAGAGGCTGGAAACCCTGGCGCCCCCATTCTCTCTCTCTCCCTCTATCTGTCTTTCTCTCTATGTCTGCCGCTCTCAAATTAAAAAAAAAAAAAATGATGATTAAAACAACAGAGAGGTGGCATTACACACTTACCAAACTGGCCAACGTCCAAAGCATGAATCTGGAACGTTGACCATGACAGGGAGCAACAGGAACTCTGGTTCACTGCGGGAAGAGCTGCAGAACGGTACAACCCATTAGGGAAACGTTTGACCATAACATTCCTCTCACACGATCTAATAATGCTATCTTTGATACTTACTCAAATGGACCAAAAACATATCTACACAAAACAGAGGTGCTTATTGTCACTTTCTTCTTGTCAAAAACTGTAAACAAGCCGGGCGTGGTGGTGCACGCCTTTAATCCCAGCACTTGGGAGGCAGAGGTAGAAGGATCGCTGAGAGTTCGAGGCCACCCTGAGACTACATAGTGAATTCCAGGTCAGCCTGAGCCAAAGTGAGACCCTAACTCGAAAAACCAAAAAAAAAAAAAAAACAAACAAAAAACTGGAAACAGCCAAGTGATTTTCAGTAAGTGAATGGAAGCTGCAGAACATCCAGAGAACAGACATTACTCAGTGATTAAAGGAAATGACATGAATAAAACAAAGTTAAGAGAATATATATTGCTCTAATCACAAATTATGTATGTATGGGGTGGGTGTATGTTAATCAAAGTCCTCTCAAAAACAGGTAGTTAGGTGGCAGACACAAACCTATAATCCCAGTAATCAGAAAGCTGAGGCAGGAGGACCATGAGTTCAAGACCAGCCTGGGCTTTGAAGCAATACTGTGAGAAAAAAAAAAAAAAAACAGAAAAGAAGCAAAGAGGGAAAAAAGAAAGAAGAGAGGGAAGGAGAATGAAAGGGAAGGAGGGATCGAGGGAAGAAAGAAGAAAAGAAAGTTGAAAAGGACTGGATAGGTTAGATGTGTGAGAACTTGGAAAAGGAGCTCAGAATGCCATGGAAACTACCAGACTTCCCTTGCTGTCTGTCTGAGGGACTGGGAGAAGATTCATAGTTTGTAAGGCAAAGCCATTGAAGAGTCCTCGATCTAATATTGCCAGAGGAGCCTGCCCTCCAGGAGCAGGCTTCCTCAGGATGACATTGTGGGCAGGGGCTGCTGGGAGCAGCCTGCGGGAAGCTTGACCCAGTGTCAGTGGAGAATTTTGGAGTTCGTAGCCACCTTTGCCCTTTGCAGTCTTTGAATTTGGGGAGTCATAATCATAATCCCTACCCTCACCTTCTCTTCTCTGTCCTCTGTCCTCTTTCCACTAAATCCTTTCTCCACTTCCAACCCTCCTACCCCTGCCCCCGGAGTCCCTCTTTTACTTTTTTTTTTTAATTTATTTTTTAGTTTTCTGAGGTAGGGTCTCCTTGTAGCTCAGGCTGACCTGGCATTCACTGTGTAGTCTCATGTGGCCTCGAACTCACGGCAATCCTCCTACCTCTGCCTCCCGAGTGCTGGGATTAAAGGCGTGCGCCACCACACCCAATTACCCCTCTTCTACATTTATGTCTTCCTGCCCTTCTTCCCAATATTGTGCAGGTAAAGAGGGCCAGGGTGAGGCCATGAATATAATGACCACTTTATGTTCACAAATCAGGGTATCAAGTACTTCATTGCATCCTTTGTCTCTGGTACTCTTTCCACATCGCCTTTTCTTTTATTTTCTTTTTATTTATTTGAGAGAGAGAGAGAGAGGCAGATAGAAGAGAGCATGGGAGCACCAGGGCCCTCAGCCCTGCAAACAAACTCAGATGCATGGGCCACCTTGTGCATCTGGCTTATGTGAGTCCTGGGGAATTGAACCTGGGTCCCCTGGCTTTTCAGGCAAGTGTCTTAACTGCTAAGCCATCTCTTCAGCCTTCCACCCTATCTTGTGCTGAGCTTTGGTGGGTGTGACAGAGATGTCTCCTTTAGTGTTGAACACTCAGCAGTTACTTATTCCCTGGGCAGCCAGGTTGTGTTGGCTCAAGCGTGTAATCCCAGTATTTGAGAGGTGGAGGCAGGAGGATCCGGATCAGTTCAAGGTCATCCTCAGCTATCAAGTGAGTTTGAGGCCAGCCTGGACTACATGTGACCCTAACTCAAAAAAATACAATAGGGGCTGGAGAGATGGCTTAGTGGTTAAGGTGTATGCCCTCAAAGCCTAAGGACCCAGGTTTGATTCTCCAGGTCCTACGTAAGCCAGATGCACAAGGTGGTACATGCATCTGGAGTTTGTTTGCAGTACCTGGAGGCCCTGACACACTGATTCTCACTCTCTCTCTCTCTCTCTCTCTTACTCTCTCTCTGTCTCAAACAAATAAAATAGGTAAATAAAATGTTAAAAAAATTTAAATACAATAAACTGTACTCACTTTGGCAGCACATATGCTAAAATTGGAACAATACAGAGAAGTTTAGCACGGCCCCTGTGCAAGGATGACATAAATTCATGAAGCATTCCATATTTTAAAAAGTACAATAAATAACTTGAGCTAGAGGGATGGCTTAGTGGTTAAGGCATTTGCCTGCAAAAGCCAAAGGACCCAGGTTCAATTCCCCAGGACCCAAGTAAGCCAGATGCATAAGGTGGCGCATGCATCTGGAGTTCGTTTGCAGTGGCTGGAGGCCCTGGTATGCCCATTCTCTCTCTCTCTCCCTCTGTGTCGCTTTCTTTCCCTCTGACTCTCTCAAATAAATAAATAAATCAAAATTTAAAATACAATAAATATAATATCAACAAAAAGCAATTTTCAGGGTATGTTTTTTCAGGGCAGTTCTTCATAAAGCTTCTGTCAATGTCAAATACATCATCTGATGTTCAAGTGCTGAAACACCAAAATCTAGAAATTAATCTGAATAATGTAAAATGTCAACATCCTCTGTGCTATACAAATTTAAATATAACATATTATAGTCATTTTACCAATCTCACATACTTCAAAAATGTATGCTTTATTGCAGACTTTAAAACTGCATCCACTAAAGAGCTGATTACACAGAGAAGCTGTATCTGTAAATAGGCTTATCTACAACTGAGCGGTAGTGAAACCTGGATATGTATTCTGAGAACTTGAAGACTTGAGAAGTATTTGGGGGAGTGATATATTTTAAAAAGAGCAAAGGATTTTTAGCTTTCAAATTTAGTTTCTAAAAGATTTTTTTAAAAAGCCATATATGTTCATGAAAATGTTCTGTATATTTAAAATACCATTGAGAATACTGTGGGTGGACTTGATCATGTTAATGAAAATGGAAAACAGAGCAGTAAATAGAATGAATAAAGGACTTTAAAAAAAATTTGCTGAGAGCTGAGGATTTAGCTCCGTGACAGAGGACTTGCCGACCAAGTGCAAAGGCCTTGGGTTTGGTCCCAGCACCAGAATAAAAAAGTGCTGAAGGGCTAGGGGATGGCTTAACGGTTAAAGCAAAGCCAAAGGACCCAGGTTCGATTTCCCAGGACCCATGTTAGCCAGATGCACAAGGTGGCCCATGCATCTGCAGTTTGTTTGTGGTGACTGGAGACCCTGGCATACCCATTCTCTCTCTCCCTCTGTCTCTCTCTCTCTCAACCTCCTTAGCCACCAAATGAATAAAGACATAAAAATTAAAAAAAAAAAAATTTAAATGCTGAAGCTGGCTGTGGTGGTGCACACTCCTTGAATCACAGCACTCGGGAGACAGAGACAGGCAAATCAGTGTGAGTTCGTAGCCAGTCTGGGACTTCTGAATGAGTGCCAAGTCAGCCTGGGCTAGAGACCCTACCTTGAAAAACAAAAGCAAAAACAAAAACAAAAAGAAATTGCCGAAATACTGACTGTATCCCTTTCTAAAATAAATGAGAAATTTGGAGGAACTATAAATTAAAAGTATTCACTTTTCCACTTAACACTAAATTATTATGGTCATCAATCCTATTTGTACACACAGAAAGGGATCACTAGCATTACTTAGTGTTTTGCAACATATTAGATTGCCTATCAATTATCTTATTTCATTCCTACAACAGCCCACAAATGCAGACATTATACTCTTCATATTCCAGAGGGGCAATCTGAGACTCAGAAAGGAGGCTCCCATTTTCATTCTTATGTATTTTAAAAATACTTTGTCTATTTATTTGCAAGGAGGTTGGGGGAGAGAATGGGTATGCCAGGGCCTCTAGCCACTGCAAACAAACGCCAGATACATGTGCCACTTTGTGCATCTGGCTTTACATGGGTACTGAGGAATTGAACCCAGGTCATTAGGCATTGCAAGCAAATGCCTTAACCACTAAGCCATCTCTCCAGCCCCCTCTTCAATCTTTAGCCTTTCTGCCAAACCTCACCAAAGGCAATGTTCTCTCTTTAGCTGTAAGGGCTAGCTTTCTGATTTGTGGCTGTGATTTTGAAAGCCCTGTGCCAAGGAACTAGCAGCCACAAGTAGGTAGTGAGGGGATACTATTACTTTAAAATTTTTTTAATTGATTTATTTATTTGAGAGAGTGAGAGAGGAGAGGAGGCAGAGAGAGAGAGAGAGAGAGAGAGAGAATGGGCATGCTAGGGTCTCCAGCCAGTGCAAATGAACTCCAGACACATGCGCCACCGTGTGCATCTGGTTTATGTGGCTCTTGGGGAATCAAACCGAGGTCCTTTCACGTTACAGGCAAATGCCTTAACTACTAAGCCATCTCTCCAGCCCGGGAATGCTATTTCTTCCACCAACTACACAGCCAGCTATGTTGGCTTATGCTGCCTTGTTAGGACTAAAAACAACCTGACAAAATTCTCCACTATCCTGAGCTCCAGGAATAGATTATCAAGTCGATCTTGGCTCCTTCAGGAATTTGGGTTGGCATTCAGGGAGCGGGTGGGCGTGCTCTGGCAAGGGGGGGAGTGTTCATGGGTAACGGTGAATGATGTTTGCTTCCACTGAAGTTTGCTGGGAAAACAGTGATTTTTGCGGAAGTATACAAGGAAACGGGCTGGTGGTGGTAGGATATAAGGGAAAAATACAACAGAGTGTCATGTACGATTTTCAACTTCATTCAATATGCCAGTTCCAGTAACTTACACAGAATGCTTCCTAAAACCTTTCTGTTTTGGTAATGTGAGATTGCTTGTATTTGGAGACTGTGTGCTTTAGTCACTACACAGTTCTCAATTTGTTCTAAGTCCAAGAGTTCTGTTTTTAGAAACATGTAAACTACTGGATTTTCTGACTAAATTAGATTAAGATATGTGACTGGGGAATGTAAAATGGACCACTTCCAGGTCATGAATCTGGACAGCTTACATTGAAGGACATTTGGAAAAGAAGTAGTAGCATGGATAAACAGAGGAATGACGCAATTACAAATGGGTACTCTAACAGAAGAAAGAGTGACCCTGCATGTGCATGCACTCAACAGGGCTTCGAAACATAAGAAATGGAAATGGGGGGCTGGAGAGATGGCTCAGTGGTTAAGATACTTGCCTGCAAAGTCCAAGGACCCATGTTTGATTCCGTAATACTCACTAAGCCAGATGCACACGACGGCACAGGCAGCTGGAGTTCATTTGAAATGGCTAGAGGCCCTGACACGCCCCTTCTCTCTCTCTGTCCTCCAAACAACTACATACATACATACAAAACAAATGAAAACAGATAAAAGATAAAAAAAAAAAAACAGATAAAATCCACGTAGGAATAGGGATGTAGTTCAGTTGTAGAGTGCTTGCTGGGAACGCATGAAGTCCTGGGCTTTGTTTGTTTGTTTGTTTGTTTTATGAGGTAGGGTCTCGCTCTAGCCTAGTGTGCTCTAGCCACACCCGGTTGTTCTTATTTTTTAAAAATACTTTATTTGCCAGGCGCGGTGGCACATGCCTTTAATCCCAGCACTCAGGAGGAAGAGGTAGGAGGATCATGTTGAGTTTTGAGTTCAAGGCCGCCCTGAGACTACATAGTGATTCCAGGTCAGCCTAGGCTAGAGTGAGACCCTACCTCAAAAAGCCAATATATATATATATATATATATATATATATGTATATGTATATGTATATGTATATGTATATGTATATGTGTATATATATATATATATGTATATATATATATATATGTTTTATTTAGGGCTGAAGAGATGGCTTAGCAGTTAAGGCATATGCCTGCAAAGCCTCAGGACCCAGGTTCAATTTTCCAGATCCCACGTAAGCCAGATGTACATGGTGGCGAATGCATCTGGAGTTCTTTTGCAGTGGCTGGAGGCCCTGGTGCACCCTTTCTCATTCTCTCTAACTCTCTCCCTCCCTCTCTCTGTCTCAAATTAAATAAATAAATAAATACATAAAATTTAAAAATAAAAAATAGATAAAATGTTTAAAACTATTTTAGTGTGTGTGTGTGTGTGTGTGTGTGTGTGTGTGTGTGTGTGTGTGTGTGTGGTGTGTGTAGTGAGAGCATGTGTCTACAGATGTGGACACCCCATGTGTACAGCGTGGAGAAACAGGGCATCAGTGTCTTCCTGTATTGTTCTTCCACCTCATTTCCCTGAGACCAAGCCTCTCAGTGGAGCTGCAGCTTGCTGCTTTTCCTTCTATTCATCATCCCCCAGCCCCACATCAGACAGGCTGATGACCACGAGGCCGCAATGGTTCTCCTGTCTCCAGCCTTCTCAGCACCGGGGGTACAGCTGTCCCCCGCTGTGGCGGAGTTTTTATGACAGTGCTGGCCTGCTTTCATCACCACATCATTGTAGTATGTTTCGTTTTATTATTTTTTAAGCTTTTTATTGACAACCCCCATAAATATAGACAATATGCCATGATCACAACCCCTCCTGCTCCCCGTCCTTTCCCATGTTCTGTGGTATAGTTTAAAGTCAGAGAGGGACAGAAAGCCTCTTGCTGTGTTGCTTTTGTTCGCCGTGGTTTTGGCGATTGAGGACGTGTTAATGGTTCCGTGAACGTTTTAGGTAGCTTTAGCTTTGTACTGTTTTAATTTTTTTAGCTCAGTGAAGAATGCCATTGACATTCTATTTCTTACTTGTTCACTATATAATTTCATCCCTTTGCTGAGAAATTTGTCTTTCATTTTATTTTATGTGCTTTTTTAAATTTTTTTTCATTTATTTATTTGAGAGAAAAAGAGAGAAGGAGAAAGAGGCAGATAGAGAATGGGCACATCAGGGCCTCCAGCCACTGAAAATGAACTCCAGATACATGTGGCCTCCTTGTGCATCTGGTTTATGTGGGTTCTAGGGAGTTGAATCTGGGTCTTTTGGCTTTGCAGGCAAGCACCTTAACCATAAAGCCATCTCTCCAGCCTGATTTTTTTTTTTTTTTAACCTCATGCAGCTTAGCTAAAACACCTGCTTTGAAGGCTTTGATCTGTTTAACAAACATCATTTTAGGTTAGTATCCGTGTACCTGTGGCAGTTACCTTCTTGCTACTGGGGAAAAGCCCCTGACCAAAAGCAGCATATGTAAGGAAAAGGTCTGTTTTGATTGAGTCTTGAGGGGGAGTTTCATCATGGCATGGCAGAGCAGAGACTTGACTTGGTATCACATCTTGCCATATCAGCTGGGAGGTTGCAACAAGAATGAGTTGGCTAGTGAATACCCAGTAGTGTTGAGCTAACAAACTTTAATGTCTGCCCCCAAGTAGCACACACCCCAGCAAAGCTCTGCCAGTTGGGAATTGAGTGTGAGACTTAATCATCAACACATGAGGCCATGGGAGACACTTCACATTCCACCCTTGGCCCTCATAGACTTGTGACCATTTTGATGACGGAAAATACATTCAGGCCACCTTTAAAAGTCGCCATAGCCTTTACCAACCCCACACCATTCAAAAGTCCATCATCTAAATTTTCCACTGAGACTCAAGGTAGTCTCTTCACTGTAAGCGTGCAAAATCAGAACACAGATAAATACTTCCAACGTATAATGGCACAGAGTTGACATTCTCATTGCAAAAAAAAAAAAAAAAAAAAGAGGGAAAGAGAGAGAAAGAAGGCACAGTAAGGAAAGACTGGACCAATGCCACACAGAAAACCAGCAGGGCAAGCAATATCCACCGGCTCCATGTCTGGCATCTGGAACCCACCAAAAAAAATCTCTAGGCTACAAATTCCACCCTCCAGTCTGGGGTACTGGCTTTCTGGGCACATCCATCTGATCCAGAGCAAGAAGCTTTCCTTGGCCCTGGCACACCCATTCTCTCTCTCTATCTGCCTTCCTCTGTTGCTCTCAAATAAATAAATAAAAATAAACAAAAAAATTTTTTTTAAAAAAAGCAGCTTTCCTTGGTGGCTGTTCCATAGTTCTGGCATTTGTAAAATCCTAGATCTCCACTACAACCAATGGTTCATAGGGCAGCTCAGTGCTGTGGCCTCATAGGGCTTCCACATAGGGAATACAACCCTGTTTTCCTACTGTCCACAGTGGTATACCATCACCCTATTTATTGCATGTGTCACACTCCCAAGTTCAGTACCAGGTGGGCCACCAAATACATAAATTCAGGGGGATAAATCCAATTCTGAGGGACAGAACCGGAAACTCCTTCATCATTCTTCCTGATGCCCCCTCCTTCAGGGCTTCTCCTACTATCCTAGTGCAGAGCAGCGGGCCCGTCCTCAATGATGGTAACCTCCCCAAGGAGGCTGCAGCTTCCTGTGCCATTTCCTCAACCAAACCCACCAGCCCATTAGTTTTAAATTCAACTTTACTTAAGCGCTCAGCACATGGACAGAACACAGCCAGAATACCATATGAATTGCCTCTTTTTACATTTTTTTATTTGTTTGTTTATTTTTACTTATTTATTTGAGAACGACAGAGAGAAGGAGGGAGAGAGAGAGAGAGAGAAAGAATGGGTGCACCAGGGCCTCCAGCCACTGCAAATGAACTCCAGACATGTGAGCCCCCTTGTGCATCTGGCTAACGTGGGTCCTGGGGAATTGAGCCTCGAACCGGGGTCCTTAGGCTTCACAGGCAAGCACTTAACCACTAAGCCCTCTCTCCAGCCCTGAACTGCCTCTTGATCAGTTCTGACAAAGTCCTTTTCTTTCCCCTCTGAAACCTCATAAACCAAATCATCACAGTCTACAGTTTTCTTTGCATTTAGGTCTTTCAAACACTCAGGATGGTCCATCCTGGGACCATTCTTACAGCAACGCAAGGCGTGTCTAGCCCAAAGTTCCAAATCCTCTCATTTTCCTACTGCAAATCAGTTCCAAAAGACTAAAACCCAAATGGCCAGGCTTATTTCAGCAACAGTCCCACTTCTTGGTACCAATTTTCTGTAGCTGTCACCTTCTCATTGCTGGACAAAATGCCCAACCAGAAGCAGCCTACGGAGAGAATGGGTTTATTTTGGCTTATAGTCTCAGAAGTTTTATCACGGCATGGCAGAGGAGAGGCTGGCCATCACATCTTGCCACAGAGCTGGGAGGTAGTATCAACAGTGGATTGTATAGTGAACTCCCAGTAGGGCTGGATTAATAAACCCCAGTGCCTGCCCTCAGTGACATAACTTTTCTAAAATAAAGGCTCCAATTCCCAAAGGCTCCACACCTGGGGACGGAGCAGGAAACTTCATCACAAACACATGAGACTTTGGAGGACATTTTATATTCAAACCATCACAGCATCTATTATCTTTTCCTGTGAGAACTGGGCACATTTCCCTGGTTCTTTGTTTATAAAGACATTTGGATTTGTTTAAGACTTTTAATTTTGTTGTTGTTGTTTTGAGGTAGGGTCTCACTCTAGCCAGGCTGATCTGGAATTCACTCTGTGGTCTCAGGGTGGCCTTGAACTCATGGCAATCATCCCACCTCTGCCTTCTGAGTGCTGGGATTAAAGGTGTACACCACTATGCCGGGTTTGTTTAGGACTTTTTTTTTTGTTCATTTTTTAAAAATTTATTTATTTGAGAGTAAGAGAGAGAGAAAGAGGCAGATAGAGAGAGAGAGAGAGAGAGAGAGAGAGAGAGAGAGAATGGGTGCACCAGGGCTTCCAGCCACTGCAAAGAAACTCCAGACGCGTGCGCCCCCTTGTGCATCTGGCTAACGTGGGTCCTGGGGAATTGAGCCTTGAACCAGGGTCCTTAGGCTTCATAGGCAAGCGCTCCAGCCCTGTTTAAGACTTTTTAAAAACATTTTTTTATGTGTGTGTGTGTGTGAGAAAGAGAGAGAGAGAATTGGCACACCAGGGCCTCCAGCCACCACAGTCAAACTCCAGATGCATGTGCCACCTTGTGCACACGTGCAACCTTGCACTTATATCACTTTGTACATCTGGCTTACTTGGGACCTGGGGAGTTGAACATGGTCCTCAGGCTTCGCAGGTAAGTGCCTTAACCACTGATCAATCTCTCCATCCCTTGTTAAAGACTTTTAATATAATAAGTAGTATGAATGAGTCCTATAAAAAAATAACCTAATAGTCATGACTGTTGTAATTAATTTTGTTATGCTACCAGGCAACCAACCAAGTTAGCTTTATACTGTTTAAAAAATTAAATTTAATTTAAAAAGTTTAAAAATCAATATAAAAAAATTGCTGTCTACAGACAGTGTTTTCCAATCTCATTTCAGTTCTCAACCAGTCACCTTTTCTACTTTAGATCTGCTCAACATATACAGCTGCAGGACGGTAGTCAACAACTTGGGTGGTCTTTTGATTGCCGTAAGTAGAGGAACTGGTGCGAGGTTTGATGGTCATAACTGGGTGTGATTGGCATTGAGTGGGTAGCGGTCAGGAATGTTGCTAAACATCTTCATTGTACAGGACAGAACAATGAATGATCTGGTCCAAAATATCAGCGGTGTGGAGACTGAGAACCTTCCACTCAGTTCCCAAAGCTTGCACTATTTTTAGTCCTGTCCCAAGCTAACCAACTCCAGGGAAATTCAGGACTTGAGGGGTCTTCTAACACATTTTTTTGTTTGCTTGTTTTGGTTTTGGTTTTCTGAGGTAGGGTTTCACTCTAGCCCAGGCTGACCTGGAATTCACTATGTAATCTAAGGCTGGCCTTGAACTCACGGTGATCCTCCTACCTCTGTCTCCCACAATGCTGAGATTAAAGGCGTGTGCCGCCATGCCTGGCAAGACTTTTTTTTTTTTTCTTTTCTTTTTTTCTTACACATTTCTAAGGCATTCCCTTCCCCAGCTCACTTCTCTCCAGGATGCCTTTGACACTCTGTCCCACAGAGCTCCCTGTTCCCAATTCTATGCAGAAAGATGCAGTTTCTGCTAAGACTTCTCTAGCTCCCTGTTTCACCAGCACTGAGATGTTCTGCAGATGACAATCCCCCGCCCCACCTTGGGGAAAAGCCACAAGAGAAAAGAGGGGAAAAAAAATGGAAAGCTCATTCTCATGTGTCGCTTCTTTAAATTTTGACACCACACCACACTTTGCCTGTTTTGTTCATTTTTTTCTCTTAAGTTCTGAGGTAGTTTTTAAAATATCTATTTTGTCCTGAGTTTTTATGGGTAATCAGCATGAGAGAAGACCAAGTAAATGTACTCCATCTTGATCCAAACTTGGGGGTAACTTTTTAATGTTTAATGTAAGGAACAAATGTTTAAGATATTTGAAAAGATTTGTAAACTTAAGATTATGAAGTCTTGCAAAACACAAAGTCCAGTGGAACTATCTCAGTAGTTGCCCGGGGAAGGAAGAGGATGAGAGAGCTAAGTATAAACAAGACTAATCAAGTATATCCTTAAAATAAATAACTGTAGCCAAAACTCCATCATTCCAGTTATGTTGAGATATCTTTACAATTTTTTTATGGGCTGGAGAGATGGCTTAGCAGTTAAGGCTCTTGCCTGAAAAGCCAAAGGACCCAGGTTCGATTCCCCAGGACCCACGTAAGCCAGATGCATAAGGTGACACCTGCATCTGGAGTTTGTTTGCAGTGGCTCGAGGCCCTGGCGTGCCCATTCTCTTTCTCTCTGCCTCTTTTTCTCCCTTGCAAGTAAAAAATTAATAAAACTTTATTAATTAGGAACTTTGTTGTATGGACGAATCGTGTATGGCCCCCTTCTCTCACACTATCCTGTTATACCCCACCCTCCCCATCCCCATTCCACCGAGGACCCTGCTCAGTGGGGTTACTGATGTCCGCCATGGGGACATGGGTGATGATGATACAGCAGTCAGTCACTGTGGAGGGGGACATGCCTCTGGATACACCTTCCCACCCTGAGGCTCTTACAATCTTTCTGACTTCTCTTCCACAATGTTCCGAGCCTTGATGGGTATAAGGTTACTGTAGTGTTACCCTTTCAGCGGCTTCTGGATTTCTGCTTTGATAGGTTTTGAGTATTCTTAGTGTCTATCGCTGTCTCCCTGTTGTAGGTTGTCAGGCTGGCCATGAGAGTAGCACTCAGGTTTCACTCGCCATTCCCTTTGTGGTTCTTGACATCTTCTCTCTTTTTTATTTTAATTTTTTTTCTTTTTTTTTTTTTTTTGAGGTAGAGACTTGCTCTAGTTCAGGCTGACCTGGAATTCATAATGTAGTCTCAGGGTGGACTCAAACTCATGATTCTCCTACCTCTGCTTCCCAAGTGCTAAAACTTATTTTTTTAACTTAAAAAATATTTTATTTCTGTTTGTTTATTTATTTGGCAGAAAAAGAGGGAGAGAGAGAGAAAGAAAATGGGCATGCCAGGGCCTCCAACCACTGCAAACAAACTCCAGATGTGTGTGCCCTCTTGTGCATCTGGCTAACATGGGTCCTGGGGAATTGCACCTGGGTCTTTTGGCTTTGCAAGCAAACACCTCAACTGCTAAGCCATCCCTCCAGCCCCTTGACATCTTTTCTAATACACTTTTTTTCCTGGGTAGCTTTGCACAAATATCCTTCAATCATATCTATAGTAATGATTTAGAAATCATGCTACCCAAAGCTCTAGGCATTCCATGGAGCACTTTCAGGGCCAAAGTTGTGGGGTGTGGGTGGACTTGTTGGTACTAGCCCCTGCTTCAATTAGAGCAGCCTGTTTTTATTTCGCTCACATTGGACTGTCATAATAACTAGATTTTATATTGTTAAACAAAAGCACCAAAAAGCTGCTAGTTTAAAGAATCTGGATCGATCAGCAGTAATCACAGCTAGCAGTGCTTTCTGATTGGTCTCCTTGGGTGCTTGTAAAACAGCTGCCATAATGGATAGGAACAGTAAGCACTTTTCGGGGGGACTGCCCGGGGCATTAGTGGTTCAGGGTAGTAAAGGTATTTCTGTCCTTCCTGCAGTTCAGGCGCCTGTGTGAACACTGGAAGACACTCCATGGGCTTTAGGGGATTTCACTCCTCATCCACATACTCCCTCAGTGCTGAAGAAAGGAGCTTCGTGTGATGATCACGTTACCTTTTGCTTTTGCTCATGGTAGGGTCTCACTCTAACCCAGGCTGGCCTCGAACTCATGGTGATCCTCCTAACTCTGCCTCTCAAGTTCTGGGATTAAAGGCATGTGCCACTGTGCGCGGCTGAAGAATATTTGTCTTTTTGATTTATTTTATTTAATTAAATATATATATTATATTTAAAAATATATATGTTTTTGAGGTAGGGTCTCAGGTAGCTCTGGCTGACCTGCAATTCACTATGTAGTCTCAGGGTGGCCTTGAACTCATGGCGATCCTCCTACCTCAGCCTTCCAAGTGCTGGGATTAAAGGTGTACACCACCACGCCTGGCTTACAAATATTTATTTATTTATTTGAGAGAGAAAGAGGTAGAGAGTGAAAGAGAATGGGTGCTCCAGGGCCTCCAGCCACTGTAAACGAACTCCAGATACAGGCGCACTCATGTGCATCTGGCTTACGTGGGTCCTGCAGAATTGAACCAGGATCCTTTGGCTTTACAGGCCTTACTCGCTAAGCCATCCCTCCAGCCCTATTTGTCCTTTTTAATTGTAGGGTGTTGAGAATGGCAAGCACAAACACAAAGAAATTGTTTTAACAGTTGCCTCTAAGTATCAAGCCAGTGAGGAAAACATCATCCTAGGTTATACAATGAAAGTTAAACAATTTTGAACCATATTTTTATTTTTTAAAATGAATTTACTTGGTGGGTGTATGTACATGTGTGCATGTATCTTGACAAGAGTATGTGAAAGTCCGAGGACAGCTTCTGGGTCAGGCCTCATCTTCTCCTTCATTTGAGGCTGAGTCTCTTGTTCACTGTTTCATTTGCAAGCTTCTAGAGAAATTCTGCCCCTGCCTCCCTTCTGGCTGTATGCACGCTGGAATTACAGAAGCCTACCACAGCTTTCATGTGATTTGATGTATTTTCACGTGGAGTCTGGGGATATGAACTGAGGTGCTCAAAGTTAAGTCAAGCACTTTCTCCACTAACCCTTCTCCTCAGACCCTGGGCCATGTTTTAAAGGATGGCAGGTGAATAAAAACAATCTAGTAATTAGGTGTGGTAGTTTGAATCAGATGGTCCCCATGAACTCATGTGTTCTCATGCTTGCTCCCCAGCTGGTGGCAACTTGGGAGGCGGAACCTTGCTGGAGGAGGTGTGTTGCTGGGGGTGGACCTTCAGGTTTACTAGCCCCTAGCTTCCCAGTGTGTTAGCTCAGCTCATTCTCCTGCTGCTGTTTTCCCAGTGCAATGACATGTCCAGTCTGTGCTCATGCCATGCTGTGCCCTGCCGTCCTACAGCTTCCCCCAGGGCTGTGAGCCAAAATAAGTTCTTTCATCCACTGCATTTGCTTGGGTGCTTGATCCCAGCAATGAGAGGTTGAGCGGCTCCTGCAATGAATCTGAACATGTGGCTGATTCTTAGTTTTGTTTGTTTGTTTGTAATGTGTTTGTGAGAGGAATGTGGAAGGATTTGGTACTTTGGGCTGGAGAGGTCTTGCAGTGTTGCAAAGCAGAGCTTGATGGGCTACTCTGGTTAGTGTTTGAAAATGCTAAATGCAGAATGATGGATTTGTGAAAGCTTGGCTTGTGAAGTTTCGAAAGGAAGGAAAAAACTGTTTAGAACTGGAGTACTGATGGGAAGACTGGCCATGTTCTGCCCATGTCCTGAGAATTTGAGTTTAAAAGTAATGGACTTAGCCTGGTGTGGCGGCGCACGCCTTTAATCCCAGCACTCGGGAGGCAGAGGTAGGAGGACTGCCGTGAGTTTGAGGCCACCCTGAGACTACAGAGTGAATTCCAGGTCAGCCTGGTCTAGAGTGAGACCCTACCTCGAAAAAACAAACAAACAAACAAAACAAAAATGGACTGGTGTGCTTTGCAGGAGAAATGTAACAGAAAGATATGAGAGGGTTATAGTTTATCATAGGATTTGATGTTTGCCGTTTTTTTAGATCTTGCATTGGTTCAATCTTTCCTTATTAAGGCCAATGCCATCATTTCCAGCGTAAATGTTTACTCTGTGCCATTATGTTAATTTTGGTTTCACAGCTCACAGTTAAGAGACCTTGGACTATGGAGATGTTTGAACAGTGTTGGGACTGATTAAAAACAAGTTGGACTGAATGCACTGCACTGTACATCTGTAGTAGTCGGAGACAGATGTCCCCCATAAGCTCATGTGTCTGGTGTGTGGGAGGTGGAGCCTTGCTGGAGGAGGTGTGATGCTGGGGTGGATCTTAAGGTTTATCTACCTAGGTTGCCAGCATTAGTTGGCTCATTTTCTTGTTGCTGTTTTCTACCTGTTGTAACAGAGGTAACATCCAGCCTCTGCTCATGCCCTGCTGTGCCCTGGCATCATGAAGCTTCCCTTCAAGACTATAATCCAAAATAAACCCTTTTCCTCCCACCAGCTGCTTTTGGTTGGGTGTTTTATTCCAACAACGGGAATGTAACCACAACATTATACCACTCTTTCAACAAATATCACTTTTTTTTTTTTTTTCTTCAAGGTAGGGTTTCACTCTGGTCCAGGCTGTCCTGGAATTAGCTATGTAGTCTCAGGGTGACCTTAAACTCACGGTGATCCTCCAACCTCTGCCTCCCAAGTGCTAGGATTAAAGGCATGTGCCACCATGCCCAGCTAAATATCACTTATATTTAAAATAACAAATATATTTATAAAGGAAGGAAAAATTCACAGTAATCCCTGAAATAAAAGGTATAAATCAAGCATAGAAGAGATTCATGGAAATCTTTTTACTGAATGTTCAATAGTGCCAAATCAGGAAACAGAAGTGAAATCTGATGCATGCGTCATCTTTTGAATCTAGAAAACAAGTAGAATTGTGTCATACCTCCCCTCAATTCCCCTTCTGAGAGGCCATAGTTTAGGAATCCAGAACTTCATTAGTGAAGAACTAGGCAGTTCCTATGTAAAAGCAGAATTCTAAGTGGTCTTTGTACTTTGTTGTCATGGGAAATCCCTTTAATCAATTTGATGTGTGTGTGTGTGTGTGTGTGTGTGTTGTTTGTTTGTTTATTAGAGATAGAGAGAAAATGGGCACACCAGGGCTTCTAGGCACTGCAACCAAACTCCAGGTGCATGTGCCACCCTGTGCATCTGGTGTACATGGGTTCTGAGGAATCGGATCAGGATCCTCAGGCTTTGCAGGCAAGTGCCTTAACCACTAAGCAATCTTTCCAGCCCCAATTCAGTTTCTAAACTTCCCCATGCTTCATAAGGCTGGGATTAGGAGAATGGAGCTGTTGGATCCAGGTGAGGTGAAAGCAGAGGGAACTCAAGGAAAACTAGGAAGAGAGAGCGTCCACCCATTACCCATGGCCAGTGAAGGGCGAAGACTGTTGCATTTCCCAAGTTACACATCCTCTTTGTCACATAGAATCAGGAAACAGTTCTCTTGAACTTCAAAAATGTTATACAACTTTAACAACTGTTCAGTAATAAGATCTAGAATGAAGCCTGACTACATCAAGTCATAGGCTACTGTGGAAGAAGCTTCCATCAGGGTCATAACTAAATAGTGAAGAGATTAATTACAGAATGGATCTGTATAGCCATAAAGCACAGCAGAACTGCACCTTAGCTGTTGTTGGTTTTTGTTTTGTTTTTTTTTTTTTTTGGTTTTTTGAGGTAGGGTCTCACTCTAGCCCAGGCTGACCTGGAAGTCACTATGGAGTCTCAGGGTGGCCTTGAACTCACGGTGCTCCTCCTACCTCTGCCTCCCAAGTGCTGGGATTAAAGGTGTGTGCTGCCATGCCTGGCTAGTTATTTTTTTAAAAAATATTTTATTTATTTACTGGGGGCAGGGGTGGGGGCAAATAGAATAGGTGAGCCAGGGCCTTTAGCCACTGCAAACCAACTCCAGACTCATGCGCCACCTTGTGCATCTGGCTTACGTGGGTCCTGGGGAATCAAACCTAGGTCCTTAGGCTTTGCAGGCAAGTGCCTTAACCACAAGCCATCTCCCTAGTCCCTTATTTATTTTTAAGCTCTGGGCCAAGTATTTTTCTTCCAACTCAAAATTAAGATAATAATGGGAAAAGTGAGACCTATGTGAAAAAAAAATCTGGAATAAGTCTTCATCTAATTTTGATTTTTCTACACAAGAAAGACTTTTAAAAATATTTTATTTTTTATTCATTAGAAAGAGAAGGCAGATTGAGAGAGAGAGAGAGAGAATGGGTGTGCCAGGTCTTCCAGCCACTGCAAACAAACTCCAGACACATGCACCACCTTGTGGATCTATGGCTTATGTGGGGAATCAAACCTGGGTCCTTTGGCTTTGCAGGCAAAAACCTTAACTGCTAAGCCATCTCTTCAACTCAAAAAGATGTTTTAGAAAAATATTTTTAGCCGGGCGTGGTGGCGCACGCCTTTAATCCCAGCACTTGGGAGGCAGAGGTAGGAGGATCGCCATGAGTTCAAGGCCACCCTGAGACTACAGAGTTAATTCCAGGTCAGCCTGGACCAGAGTGAGACCTTACCTCAAAAAAAAACCAAAAAAAGAAAAATATTTTTATTCTTTTGCATGTGTGGTGTGCATGTTCATATGCATGTGGGCACACATGTGTGTATGGATGCTGCAGGTTGACATCAATTATCTTCCTCTATTACTCTCCATATTATTTTGAGGCTCAACCTCTCATTGAACCCAGAGCTCATTGATTTGGCTAGACAAGCAAGGTCCACATTCTTGCACAGTAAGCACTTTAACCACCAGCCATCTCCCCAACCCCTGGTTTTATTTATTTATATTTATTTTATTTATGAGAGGAAGAGAGAGAGAGAGAGGGAGGGTGGGAGAGAGAGAAGGAGAGAGGGAGAGAATTGGCGTGCCAGGGCCTCCAGTCACTGTAATTGAACTCTAGACGTGTGCACCATCTTCTATACATGCAAGACCTTGAGCAGAAGCAAAAGGAATATAAAACTGGGCATGGTGGCACACGCCTTTAATCCCAGCAGTCGAGAAGCAGAGGGAGGAGGATTGCCGAGAGTTCGAGGCCACCCTGAGACTACATAGTGAATTCCAGGTCAGACTGGGCTAGAGTGAGACCCTGCCTCAAAAAAAAAAAAAAAAATATATATATATATATATATATATATGTATGTATATATATACATATACATATATATATAAAATATATATATAGGCTCAAGATTTGTAGCTAAACATAAAAACAAAATTTGTTAACAACTTTTCTTTGCAGTGCTAAGTATCAAACATGGGGCATTCAGTATGAAAAGAAGCACTCTAATACTGAGCTATATCGTTAACCAAGGAGAACCTTTACAAATACAATGAACAAAATGCTATAACCTAAGTATTCAATTAAGTGAAGAGTTAAGCATAAATAAAGTATGCCAGGACACCAATGAGACTGTCAAAAGAAGGGAAAAACCAGAAGGGGTGGACGTCTTTAATATATCTATGTGAAAAAAGCAAAAGAGGGCTGAAGAGATGGCTTATCAGTTAAGGCACTTGCCTATGAAGCCAAAGGGCCCAGGTTCAATTCCCCAGAACCCATGTAAGCCAGATGCACAAGGAGGCACGCATCTCGAGTTCGTTTGCAGTGGCTAGAGGCCCTGGCGCACCCATTCTCCCTTTGTCTCCTCTGTATCTCTCTGTCTGCTTGAAAATAACATTAAAAAACAATTTTATTTATTTATTTATTTATTTTTTTGGTTTTTTGAGGTAGGGTCTCACACTAATACAGGCTGACCTGGAATTCATTCTGTCATCTCAGGGTGGCTTGAACTCACAGCAATCCTCCTACCTCTGCCTCCTGAGTGCTGGGATTAAAGGCGTGTGCCACCATGCCCGGCTGAAAAACAATTTTAAAAAAGCAAAAGAAGGGCTGGAGAGTTAGGCTTAGCAGTTAAGCAGTTAAGGCACTTGACTGCGAAGCCTAAGGACCCAGGTTCAATTCCCCAGTCCCCACATAAGCCAGGGGCACAAGGTGGCACATGCTTCTGGAGTTCATTTGCAGTAGCTGGAAGCCCTGGCGTGCCTATTCTCCCTCTCTCTATCTGCCTCTTTCTCAAACAATATGTAACTAACTAAAAATTAAAAGCAAAATAAAAGCATGCACATAATATATTAGCATTTAGGTAAAAGAAGGCAGGAAGATATAATTGTCATCAGTTAGGAATCTGTAAATGCTCTAGGAGACGTCAGATGGTGATGACGGTTCTGTGGTGGGAGGAAGTATTTGGATGGCAGAAGGGCAGGACAGGGTCTCCCTGAACACTCTCTTATATGTTTGGGTTTTACGTTTGGTGAATCTATTATCCATATTCTTCAAAAAAGTTAAGAACAGGGGCTGGAGAGGTGGCTCAGATGTTAACTGTGTTTGTTTGCAAAGCCTGATGGCCTAGGTTCGATTCCCCAGTACCCTTAAATCCAGGTTCACAAAATGGTGCATGCATTTGGAGTTTGTTTACAGTGGCAGGAGCCCCTGGCATGTCCATTCATTCTCTCTCCTTGCAAATAACGAAATTTTTAAAAAAATTCCAAATCAAAAAATGCAACTCCACCCTCCCAAAAAAGAGAAGAATTAAAATAAACTCAGGAGAGATTTAGGCACAAGATTATGCATTACCGTACTGTTAGTAATAGCAAAAAGACTGGAACTCACTTAAATGTTCATCAGCGGGGGACAGGTTACATCAACTTTGGTGCGCGCTTACAATGATGACTCTGCAGCTGTTAAACAGAATAGGTGTGGTGGTGCACCCCTATCCACCCAGCTACTCAGGAGGCTACGGTGGGAGGCTCTTGAGTGCAATGTAGACAGCCTTCAAATACACTGTTAAGACAGAAAAGTCATCGTTGAGAAAAGTGCATATAGTCAATTCAGGTGTGATTGTGAGTCTAAAAAAAGATAAGAAAATGAGCTGTGAGCGGTGGCTCATGCCTTTAACCCCAGCACTCAGGAGACAGAAGGAGGAGGATCGCCGTGAGTTCGAGGCCACCCTGAGACTACACAGTAAATTCCAAGTCAGCCTGGGCTAGAGTGAGACCCTACCTAGAAAAACCAAAATAAATAAATAAAAATATTTTAAGAAAGATAAGAAAAGGAACAGCTGTTATCTTTATTAAAGAAACAAAGTTGGCCAGGTGTAGTGGTACATGCCTTTAATCTCAGCACTTGGAAGGCTGAGGTAGGAGGATCACAGAGAGTTAGAGGCCAACCTGGGGCTATAGAGTGCATTCTGGGCCAACCTGTGATAGAGTGAGGCTCTGCCTGCAAACAAACCAAAAGAAAAATAAATAAATAAACAAACTGCCTTGTGAACAGAAATGGGAGGAGTACTAACTTCTTGTCACACCCTCTTCATTTTGCACATGTGTGAACGTGTGTGTATGTGTGCTAATGTGCATGTCCAGTGTGCATGCATGCAGAGGCCAAAGGATGTCAGGTGTCTTCTGTTACTTTTCCGCCTTACTTCCTGGAGAGAGTCTCGCTGGTGCTCTTTTGGCAAAACTGGCTAACCAGTGAGCTCGGCGCTAATCTCGTCTCTGCACCTCACAACTGGTGTTGCAGGGGTGTGTGTGGCCACGCCCAGCTTTTTAAGTGGATGGTGAAGCTTGAACAACCTCTCAGGAGTGGTCTAACACCCTGAGCCATATCCCTAGCCCCCAAATGTATCATTTGACATATGTATTATGTGCATAGGTGCAGTCACTCCTCATAGCTGGTCCAAACATCCAACCAGAAGCAGCTTATGACAGGGTAGGGCTTATTTCAAGCTTACAAACTCCAAGGGACACCATCAGTGGTGGAAGAAGCTGACTCCCCTTCATAGCTTCAAGCAGAGAGACACCAGGAGCATCCAGCACCCCAAAACTGCCAGAGTTCCAATTGCTCTCCACATACTTTAGGGCTAGACTCAAGATCTGCCCCTTGTGACACACCTCCTGTAGCAGGTATCTGCCTGCTAGGGGCTCAATTTTAATAAAACACCAGAGTCTATGGGGCCGTACATTCAATCTACCACAGTCAAACTATCACATACATGTCTTTGTGTTAACTTTGAATAATAAGGGTGCAAAATTTATGAAGTATGGATCTGAATAGATACTTTTGAACCTTTGATAGTATTGTATTTACTGAGTTGTACTATTGGAAAGCAAAGAAATTTAATTTATGGATGTAGGGAAAAGAATAGCATCCCACAAGAAATTAAGACTAAAAGAAAATAAATTAAAATAAAACTATGTAGGCCTAAATTGACTGTCTTTGGTTCATCAGAGCTTCTGAACTATTTTCAGTCCCTTGAGATTCTCAACTTGTTTTCTGACCTTGGTTACGTTACCTTAAGTTGGTTTCTGTGTCCTGTAACAAGCCTCTAAAATCAGGGCAACAAATTTATAAATACAAATATGAAAACCATAAGTTGTTAGAAAATAGAATTCAACTGTACATTAGAATGAATGTATATATCCATGTAATATTCAGAGATCTAAAGGTTACATATGTTATGAACTTTGAATGATATATATGCCCATCATTAACTTCAGTAATACAAAAGCTCTATAATAATATCAACAAACATGGAGCATGATAAAATATTAAACACATTCCTTAAAAAGTTTCAAAACAGATTGGATGTTTTTAGATAAGACTCATAGTTTTAACTACAGGGAGAATTTTATATCAATTCTCTTTGCAATCTGATTACTTCCAGGGCAGTTTCTATTTCGTACACTAATATGTATCTTTCACATTTCCTTAATACTTGCTAATGTCAGTTTTTTTCCCCTCAAAAAGTTAACACTAGGCTTAGAGGCAAGCAACAATAAACAAAATTTTACAACATTGTTTTGTATTTTTATGGTTGGCTTCTGTATGGTGGAAAATAACTCCATTTTTCCATCTTCTCTAATGGTGTAGTTTCCTTTTTAACAGAATTTAAAAGAAAGAAAAATAACACAACTGAAGAATGTAAAACCTCTGCCTCCCAAATGCTGGGTAAAGGCATGTACCACCACACTTGGCAATTTTTAAAATTTATCATTTATTTGAAAGGAGAGTGAAAGAGTGAGAGAGAGAGAGAGAATGGCATCTGGCTTTACATGGATACTGGGAAAGCGCCTCTAACTACTGAGCCATCGCTCCAGCTCCCAACATTATTTTTAAAATTATTTTTATTTATTTATTTGAGAGTGAGAGAGAGAGAGAATGGGCAGACCAGTGGGCAGCCTCTAGCCACTGCAAACAAACTCCAGATGCTTGTGCCACTTTGAGCATCTGGCTTTTGTAGGTCCTGGGGAAGTGTACCTGTGTCTGTTAGCTTTTCCGGAAAGCACTTTAACCACTAAGCCATCTTTCTAGCCCCAATAGTATCATTTTACATAAATAATCACAACAGAGTCAAAACCAGTTAATATGACAACAAAATTCATAGAATATTCAGAAATAATCTCAGTGAGAAATAAGGGTGGTCAACTAATAAAAATTTTTGAAATTTTGTTAAGAAATATTTTTAAAATTTTAAAAGAAAATCACCAACTGCTGGTTGAGAAGATGGAATACCACAAATATTCTTTTTTTTTTTGAGGTGGGGTCTTACTCTAGTCCAGGCTGACCTGGAGTTCACTATGTAGCCTCAGGGTGGCCTCGAGCTCATGGCAATCCTCCTACCTTTGCCTCCTGAGTGTTGGGATTAAAGGCGTGCACCACCACGCCTGGCTGTTTTAAAGGTTTAAAAAGAAATGTATCAAAGGAGGAACGGTTTTGGTTAATGATGGATCACATATATGATTGTGGCCCCATAAGATTACTGTGCATGGGCCTGGAGATGTAGCTCAGTGGCAGAGCACATACTCAACAGGTATGAATGAAGCCCTGAGTTCAATCCCTAGCACACCCTCCCTCAGCAATTTGAGAAGCTGCAATGAGATTCTTCCTTATTTAATATGTCAAGGTACATTCTTGGCTGGAGAGATGGCTCAGTGAGGAAAAGCACGACAACCTGAGTTTGAATCTGCAGAACTCACATAAAGCAACCTGCCTGTGGTGAAGTGGGTTTGGAGGCAAACAAGAGACCCTGCCTCAGACAGGGTGGAAAGTGAGGAAAGACATCTTGGGTTGTCCTTTGACCTCCATACATGACTGTGGCACACACGTGCCCACACCCACACATATGCATACACAAAGAATTTTTTTTAAATTTTTATTTATTTATTTATTTGAGAGCGACAGACACAGAGAGAGAGAAAGACAGGTAGAGGGAGAGAGAGAGAATGGGCGCGCCAGGGCTTCCAGCCTCTGCAAACGAACTCCAGACGCGTGCGCCCCCTTATGCATCTGGCTAACGTGGGACCTGGGGAACCAAGCCTCGAACCGGGGTCCTTAGGCTTCACAGGCAAGCGCTTAACCGCTAAGCCATCTCTCCAGCCCTAAACAAAGAATTTTGTTGTTGTTGTTGTTTCGTTTTGTTTTTCGAGGTAGGGTCTCACTGTAGCCCAGGCTGACCTGGAATTCACTATGTAGTCTCAGGGTGGCCTCGAACTCACAGTGATCCTCCTACTTCTGCCTTCCGAGTGCTGGGATTAAAGGCGTACGCCACCAGGTCTGACCTCACAAAGAGTTTTTAAAAGATACATTCAAGGGGCTGGAGATATGGCTTAGCGGTTAAGCGCTTGCCTGTGAAGCCTAAGGACCACGGTTCGAGGCTCAACTCCCCAAGACCCACGTTAGCCAGATGCATAAGGGGGCGCACGCATCTGAAGTTCATTTGCAGTGGCTGGAGGCCCTGGCGTGCCCATTCTCTCTCTCTCTGTCTACCTGCCTCTTTCTCTGTCTGTCACTCTCAAATAAATAAATAAAAATAATAAACAAAAAAATTTTTAAAAAAAGATACATTCAAGGGCTGGGGAGATGGCTCCAGGAGTTGAGGGTGCTTGCTTATAAAGCCTGTGGCCTGAGTTCAATTCCTCAGTACCCACATAAAGCCAGATGTACAAAGTAGCACATACATCTGCAGTTAATTTGCAGAGGCAAAAGGCCTTGACACACTCTCACTCTTTTCTCACAAATAAAATATTTAAAAAGACAGATTCAAATTAGAATCAAAAAATAAAATATAGAAAACCAAGACAGGGGCTGGAGAGATGGCTTAGCGGTTAAGGCGCTTGCTTGCCTGCAAAGCCAAAGGACTCAGGTTCGATTTCCCAGAACCTACGTAAGCCGGATGCACAAGGTAGCACATATGTCTGGAGTTCATCTGCAGTGGCTAGAAACCTCGGCACACCCATTCTCTCTCTCTAATAAATAAATCAATCAAATATAAAAAAAATTAAAAAAGAAAAGCAAGACATGAGAGTAGGGTTCTACAGAAAATATAACTAAATAGATATCAAACATGTGGAATGTAAAAGTACTTCCTAAACATAACAATATTGAGTGGTCTGGAGTAATGGCTCAGCAGTTAAAGGTACTAGATTGCAATGCCTGATAGCTGGGGTTCAATTTCCCAGTACCCACTTAAAACCGCATCCAAACTGTGGCGCATGCATGTTGAGTTCATCTGCAGTGGCAGGAGGCCTTAATGTGCCCATTCATCCTTTCTCTCTCTGCCTCTCTTAAACACATACATAAGTAAATATTTCAAAAAATTAAAAACTTCTAAAGAAAAATAGATGTGAGCAAATTTTAAAAAGTAAATTTTTGGTTGTCATAACTTCATTTAAGGGCCTGGGAAAATGCCTGCAAAGTCTGTCAGCCTGTTTTTTTTTTTTTTTTTCAGCCTGGTTTTAATTCTCTAGGATCCATGTACAGTCAGATGCAAAGTAGTGCATGCATGACATGTGTGTGCCCATCCACACATACATACATATACACAGATAACTTATTTAAAAATACAATCAAAATCTAAAAATAAAACGGCAAAGATTAGTATTTAGTAGAGGAGAGGTTAGAATTATATATGTTTATATAAAATATGAACTTTTAAAATATAGTTGATAAAGAGGTACAGCATATAAATGCTATAATAAAGAAAAATAACTAAAAAATCCGGGTGTGGTGGTGCACGCCTTTAATGCCAGCACTAGGGAAGCAGAGGTAGGAGGATCACTGAGAGTTCAAGGCCACTCTGAGTCTACAGAGTGAATTCTAGGTCAGCCTGGGCTAGAGAAAGACCCTACCTCAGAAAAACAAAACAAAACAAAAACTAGTCAGCAAACATGGAAAATTCAATCTCATATTTATTTATTTATTATGTTTTATTTATTTATTTATTTGAGAGAGAGAGAGAGAGAGAGAATGGGTGCACCAGGGCCTCTAGCCACTGCAAATGAACTCCAGACACATGCACTATCTTGTTTATCTGGCTTACATGAGTACTGGGGAATCAAACCTGGGTCCTTAGGCTTCACAGGCAAGTGCCTTAACTGCTAAGCCATCTTTCCAGCCCAATATCATATTTAAAAACATTCAAGGAGGCAGGAGGATCAGGTGCTCGAGGCCAGCCTGGGCTATACATTTAGCCAGGCGTGGTGGTGCTTGCCTTTAATCCCAGCACTCGGGAGGCAGAGGTAGGAGGACCGCTGTGAGTTCAAAGCCACCCCAAGACTACATAGTTAATTCCGGGTCAGCCTGGACCACAGTGAGACCCTACCTCAAAAAAAAAAAAAATTCAAATTAGGGTCAGGTATAGTGGCACATCCCTTTAATCCCAGCACTCAGGAGGCAGAGGTAGGAGGGTTGCTGTGAGTTTGAAGCCAGCCTGAGGTTACATAGTAAATTCCAGGTCAGCCTGGGCTGGAGCAAGATCCTACCTCAAAAAAAAAAAAAAAAATCAAATTAATATGATGGGCTCAATTGTGATCACACATCTGGTACTGAAGAGAATTAAAAAGGCATAGACATATTAATAGTGAGACTGTGAAGTTGTATTAGCATTTGGAGAAAAAGTTTTGCAAAATAGTATACACCGTAAGTATTTGAGTTATTCTGACCCAGTTCTGAGAATCACTTCTAAATGAAAAAATTCTAAATTATGATAAAACCCTTTTATATAGAAACAAGAATACAGTAGCACTATTTATAGGCCAACAGATCAATAGGCAAATAAACTATGGTAAATTTCTGTAATGGGACAGCATGTGGAGATTAAAAGTTACATTTAGCATAGATGTGTGTATATGGGCTGGAGAGATGGCTTAGCAGTTAAGGCACTTGCTTGCAAAGCCAAAGGACCCAGGTTTGATTCCCCAGGACCCACATAAGCCAGATGCACAAGGTGACACATATGTCTGAAATTCATTTGCAGCAGCTGAAGGCCCTGGCATGCCCATTGTCTCTCCCTCTATCTGCTTCTTTCTCTCTCTCTCAAATATGTGAATAAAAATTAAAAATTAAAAAATATATGTATACGACTATAGAAGCTAAAAATTTATAATATTTAAGACTTAGACATATAGCATATAAAAGAAACAGATGTATTGGGACCGGGAGATTAAAAGGAAAACTCCTAAAATATCCACAGTGATTGTACTGAGTTGTGGGAATGTGGGTGAGTTTTATTCTCTGCCTACTTTTTGATAGTTTCTAAAAATTTAAAAATAAGCATGTACTATTTTTAATAATGAAAACATGATTAATGCTTTGAAAAATTCTAGCTTATGCCCTAGGGAGCGTATGAAGCCACAAGGACAAGAACACACAAACAAGATTAAATGATGATTCAACTAATGGACTATGTACACTACATGCAAATAAAAAGGGGCCAGGGACATGGGCATTATAAGTATTAAGAAAAAATGTATAAAGTCTGTATAGCTAGTAGTTATACACTAATAGGTGGGCATGATTAATTAATGCCAAATTAATGAGTATTAATAGAAATTTTATATTTCAGGAGGTATCTGAATGATTGTGAAAAGTCAGACACAAACTTTTTTTTCTGTTTCCAGATATCTGGTGTACAGGTCTTAAAGTTGGAACTGAGGTGAGTGATAAAGTTGTGATTAAGAAAAAAGGGGGCTGGAGAGCTGGCTCAATGGTTAAGGGACTTGCCTGAAAAACCTAGTGGCTGGAGTTCTATTCCCCAGTACCCACGTAAAGCCAGATGCACAAAGTGGCACATGCATCTGGAGTCCGTTTGCAGCAGCTAGAGGCCTGGCATGGTGGTGCTCATCTTTAATTCCAGCACTTGGGAGGGAGAGGTAGGAGAATCTGTGGGATCAGGGCTAGCCTAAGACTACAGAGTGCATTACCCGTCAGCCTGGACTACAGTGAACTTCTACCTCAAAAACAAACAAAACAAAATGAAAAGGAAGTAAATACCATGAGACGAGATGGTCATTGCCAAAAGAGGCAGTCAATTCATCAGTGGAAGAGCCTTAAAGAGGAATGTGTAAGAACTGAAAAGCGATGGGTCAGGAAGCACATTCAGACTTGGAATTTGGTAGAGTGGTATTCAGCAGGAGGAAAATAAATTGGATGAAAGGCTGTTGAAACAATGTGAATGAAAATGCACCCAGCTACGGGTACTATTATAATCTCCCAGGTCTGGGTCTCCCTCTCTCACTGTAATCCTAAATGGACCATCTTAGGAGGTTCACAAACAGAGCAGCAGTCTTGAAATAAACTGTAATATTAGCCATTTATTTTCACACTTGGGCCTTTGAGTGTGGTAACAGTACAGTCCTCAAGATGGCAATGACACAAAGCAGGAAAGGGACTGTTTTGCAGAAAGCTGTTTCCCTCTATTTTTCCATTCTATTTCTAGGGTCAATGCAAGTATTTTTGCAGTTGAATGGAATAGCAGCTTCTAAAAAATACAAAACAGATGTCAGAGGAAGGCATTCCAGGGTGAGTCAGGAGAAGCCGTAAGGGCACTGTGTGCTCATAGCTTGCCCTATACTTTCCTTTGTTGCAATCCTGACAGATGCCCGTCTCCCCAACTCTGCCTGGCAGAACCAAGGCTGTAGTAGATCAAAACACGCCAAACTACATTTACTTCCAAGTCTGAATGTTCTATGGAAATAAAAAAATCTTGGCTGATCTCAAAAGAAATACCCTTACGAAAGGAACATAGTCTTCCCGATTCATTTCTGAGACCTAGAAAAACATGTAAAAATAAACCACTTTTGGGTAAATATTAATCATATAAAACCAACCTCTTGAAATGCAACTGGACCTAAATTCCCATAACTTTTTATTTACTAAAGTTGTTCAGAAGCAAGTGAAGTTGTTCTATTTAAGAAAATGTAATGTCCTTTGGAAAGTTATATTAACCGTAATAAGTATCATATTTTCTTGGAAAGGTTAACTAAAGTTTCTATAGGAACTCGGCCACATCACATTCTTGACACATCTGTGGTATGCATTTCTGGAATAGCATGCAATTTATGGTGCTGAGTTACAATTGATGTTCAATTTACAGTAAGTACCTGCACTTTTTGATGTGTTTTGGAGACAGCATAAAATGATTAAAATCGAAGGAATATAAAAATAGAGAAAAGTTGTGTTTATGTAGAAATGTAATAACTTTATCACAAACATTTTAAAAACTAGACTTTTTTTTTTTTTTTTTTTTTTGGTTTTTCGAGGTAGGGTCTCACTCTGGTTCAGGCTGACCTGGAATTAACTCTGTAGTCTCAGGGTGGCCTCGAACTCACGGCGATCCTCCTACCTCTGCCTCCCGAGTGCTGGGATTAAAGGCGTGCGCCACCATGCCCGGCTAGACTTTTTTATCACAAACATTTTAAAAACTAGACGCATCCCTTAATTTGTTTAAAAGTTTTCCAGTTCTTTTACACAGAAGTTCTGTTGAAGACATTAGCAAGAGTTAATTATTATTACTTTACAATGCTCCTTGTAGATACTTTCTGTTCTTATTATAGGCAGTATTTATAAAATATAACATGGGGCTGGAGAGATGGCTCAGCAGTTATGGCACTTGCCTACAAAATCTAATAACCCAGGTTCAATTCCCCAGTACCCATGTAACATCAGATACACAAAGTGGCACCTGTGTCTGGAGTTTGTTTGGAGTGGCTAGAGGCCCTGACACAGCTATTCTTTCTCTCTGTCTCCTCTTTGTTTCTCTCTGCTTGCAAATAAATCCAGCACTTGGGAGGCAGAGGTAGGAGGATCGCTGTGAGTTCGAGGCCACCTCAAGACTACAAAGTAAATTCCAGGTCAGCCTATGCTAGAGTGAGACCCTATCTCGGAAAACCAAAAATAAATAAATAAAACAGAAAAACCCATAAAACAATAGAACATGTTCCCAAATCAGCTTTCTCCATATTTTCTATTACTGTAAACTACCCCAAACAGTAGTTCAAATCAGCAATTATTTTAACGTCTTGTTATTAGGTGCATAAGCATCAAAAGCTGGGCCTGGCAGGCTATGGTCTCACAAGCCTATAATCCCAGCACTTGAGTCTGTGGAGAGAAGCGTGTGAGTTCAAGGCACGTTCACGTACACTTCTGTGACTTAGAGACAGTGTAGGGGAGCCGGCATGGGGTAGAGGGCTGCACGTCTGAGATGGCTAAGTCTGCTCTGGTCTCAGTGTCGAATGGAGTCCGTGTGATCTCTCCTGGTAGGTGGTAGTATCCTCATGCCATGGTGATCTCACTTTGGTCTGACTTCCTTCCCAGGGCACAAAGCTGTTAGTTGCCACACGCTCTCAATGCTTAGGCCTCTACTGGCACCGTGCCACTTAGGCATTCTACTGGCTGCGGCCTCAGTGCAGGTTGGGTGTGGGAGGAAACTCCATCGAGCAGGCACATCAGGGGGCATGGCTCATTGGGGGTATCTTTGGAGGCTACCTCCCACATCAATGTTTATCAAAGAAATTCCATAAACATTCAACCAAGTCTATTTTCTCCCAAATAATCAAGAGCAAAAAGAATGCTCAATGTAATTGTCTCTCACTGTACAGAAGCCTACACCCCAATCTAATTTTTCCATGATTTCTCCCAAAATGCCTCATTCAAATTCTTTCAGCACTGCAGTTGCTTCATGAGGTTCTAGCATGAGTCTCATGTAAGCTAAATGTTTCCAGATGTCTGAATCCCAAAATTCAGAAAAATTTAAATGTGACTAATTTAGTCTGTACATTTGTATAGAGTTGCCAACTTTATAATTTTTCAATTGTCAACTAAGAACATTAAAAACAATGCTAACGGGGCTGAGGTGCGGCTTAGTATCAGGGCACATGTTCAGAATGTGCGAGGGTCTGGGTTCAATCTGATGCAACCACCATGACAAAATAAAGAGACCGTTCTTAAAGGAAAGTTGTTTTGGGGGGTGGAGAGATTGTTCAGCCGTTAAGGTTCTTGCTTGTAAAGCCTAACAACCTTGGTTTAATTCACCAGTACCCATGAAAACCAGATGTGCAAGGTGGTGCATGCATCTGGAGTTCCTTTGCAGCAGCTGGAGGCCCTGGCACATCCATTCCCCCCTTCCCCCTGCTTGCAAATAAATAAGTAAGTAAATAAATAAATGAATAAAATCTTAAAAGAAAGTTGTTTTGAAATAGAAAGAGAGAGAGAGAATGGGTATGATAGGACCTCTAGCCACTGCAAACGAACTCCAGTCATATGTGCCATCCTGTGCATCTGGCTTATGTGAGTTCTAGGGAATTGAACCTGGGTCCTTTCACTTTGCAGGCAAACACCTTAACTGCTAAGCCATCCCTCCAGCCTTTAATATACTTTAAAGGTGATCTCAACTATCTGCAATTCTTTTGTAGAAGTTAGTCACACTTAGAATTTTTTTTAATATATTTTTTTCTTGGGCTGGAGAGATGACTAAGTGGGTAAGGCGTTTGCCTGCAAAGCCAAAGGACCCTGGTTCAATTCCCCAGGACCCACAGAAGCCAGATGCACAAGGGGGCGCATGTGTCTGGAGTTCCTCTGCAGTGTGGCTGGAAGCCCCGGCATGCCCATTCTCTCTCTCCTTCTGTCTGCCTCTCTCTCTCTTTCTCTCTCTCGCTCAAATAAATAACTAAAAATAAATAAATAAAATATTTTTTCTTTATTTGCAAGGAAAGGAAGGGGGAGAGAATGAGAACAGCCAGGGTCTCTTACCTCTGCAAACAAACCCCAGGTATATGTTGCACTTTGTGTATTGTTTCTGGGGAACTGAATCCTAGCTAGCCAGCTTTGCAAGCTTTTGCATGCATTAAACCACTGAACCATCTCCCCAGCCCACAATTAGAATTTTCAAGATGGAAGAGGAACCTCAATATGATTCCACTCTATTGCATGTTAATCTAAAAATAAAATATAGCCGGGCATGGTGGCGCACGCCTTTAATCCCAGCACTCAGGAGGCAGAGGTAGAATGATCGCCATGAGTTCGAGGCCACCCTGAGACCACATACTGAATTCCAGGTCAGCCTGAACTAATGCGAGATACTACCTTGAAAAACAAAAACAGAAACCAAAAAATAAAATAAAAATAAAACTTAGTTGGGGACCATGGCATGTACTGGCTGACCTGACTCAAACTAAATATTAAGAAACAAGTGACAGTACACTGCTATAATCAGAGAGTCTTGTAGGAAAAAAGCTAGCCTTCAGATACATTTCTAGCAGCACTGTCATCCACTTAACCGCTGTTGGGGGCACTCATGTATTGTCTTAGCTACCTGCACTTGCTCGCATGTCTCCAAGTGGAAAGCAACACAATGTTCAGTTCTCTGAGACAACAAAATTCCTAAAATCACCTAAAAATGGTAATAAAACAAGAGGACACCAGGGTTTAGGAAATTTATTTCAGGGAAACTGCCAGATTATTTTAAGCCCTGTGCTTAAAAATAAATCTAATTCACATGACTTAAAAGACTGAGTCCCGGGCTGGAGAGATGGCTTAGTAGTTAAGGCACTTGCCTGCAAAGCCAAAGGACCCAGGTTCGATTCCCCAGGACCCACGTAAGCCAGATGCAGTGGCTGGATGCTCTGGTGTGCCCTCTCTCTCTTTCTCTCTCTCTCTCTCTCTCTCTCTCCTTCAAATAAATAAAAATAAAATATTAAAAAAAAAAGACTGAGTCCCCAAAAGTCACTGTTTAATGAAATACCTGAAGTTTGTCTCTTGCTTTCATCTTTGCTACTACTTGTTTGTGTGAAGTTGTACTTATCTTGATTTATACAGTGGACTTTATATATAAACATTTGTTGTACCTAATAAAATAAAAATAGAAATAGACATGGCTTAAACAACGTACTATTTTTCTAATCCCTAGCTCACATGTTTTTATACTCTCCAGATGGCATACAATGCTTTTTATATATCTGTAGCATTTCTCAGTGTGGTATAAAACACCCACATTTTAAATTTCTTTTTCTTTTTCATACCAGATACATGTACCACTTTTTATTAAATATACATTTTAAACTTTTGCTTATTTTAATTTATTTATTTGAGAGGGAGAGTGAGAGAAAAGGGGGGGGGCAATAGGCACACCAGGGCCTTTAGCCACTGTAAATGAACTCCAGTTGCATGTGCCACCCTGTACATCTGGCTTATGTGGGCACTGGGGAGTTGAGCCTCGAACTGAGATTCTTAGGCTTCATAGACAAGTGCTTAACCGCTAAGCCATCTCTCCAGCTCTTAAAAAATATTTTTGTTTATTTACTTGCAAGCAGAGAGAGAGATAGAAGAGAGACAGACAGAGAATGGGCACACCAGGGCCTTCAGCCACTACAAAGTGACTCCCGATGTATGTGCCACTTTGTGCATGTATCTGGCTTTACGTAGGTACTGGGGAATGGAACTTGTGCCATCTCTCTGGCCCACATTTTAAAAAAATTATTTACTTTATTTATTTGAGAGAGATTGAGTCAGATAATGGGCCTTCAGCCACTGCGAATGAACTCCAGATGCATGTGCCACCTTGTGCATCGGATCAACCCATATTCATATATATGTGTGTATATATATATATATTTAATATTTTTTATTTATTTATTTGAGAGAGAGAGAGATACTACAGAGATAGGAAGGGAGGGAGAGAGGGAGAGAGAGGAAGAGAGAGAGAGAAGGAGGGAGACAGAGAGGGACAGAGGGAGAGAATGGGCATGCCAGGGCCTCCATCCACTGCAAACAAACTTCAGATGCGTGCACCCCCTGTGCATCTGGCTTACACGTCCATCTCTCCAGCCTATTTTTTAAAATATTTTTTATTGACAACTTCTATCAGCCCACATTCTTAATTTCTAACAATCTTTAATTTTACCTATGAGCAATACCAACAATTACAAATGAAGGTTGTTTTCTTTCTGAAAGCAGTGTATATTATTAGCAGATTGATTAACAAGTGTGTCACCCCCACAGTCCATGAAGCAACTTAAATAGGCAGAAAAGCCCATTATTTTCATGTCCCCCCATTAATTATTTTATTTATTTTGTTTTTTTCAAGGTAGGGTTTTGCTCTAGCACAAGCAGACACAGAATTCACTAATGTAGGTTGTCCTTGAACTCACAGCAATCCTCCTACCTCTGCCTCCCGAGTGCTGGGATTAAAAGCATGGGCCACCATGCCTGGCCTATTTATTTATTTTCAAGGAGAGAGAGAGCGAGAGAGAGAGAGAGAGAGAGAGAGAGAGGGAGGGAGGGAGGGAGAGGGAGAGGGAGAGGGAGGGGGAGGGAGGGAGGCATCTGGCTTTACATAGGTAGTGGGGAATCTAACTCAGGTCATAAGACCACTCTCATTATTTCTAATAAATTCACAATTCCATTTCACTTGAACGTATCACGCATCCAAGTTAGAACTACAAGTGGGAGTGTTGATGTAAGAATACACTGAAGTTTGTACGGAACTGCTTTTCTTTCATTAAACTGAATGTGGGGCTGGCGAGATTGCTTAGTGGTTAAGGCTCTTATCTGCGAAGCCTAAGGACCCAGGTTCGATTCCACAATACCCAAGTAAGCCAGATGCATATGGTGGCGCAAGTATCTTGAGTTCATTTGAGCCCATTTTTTCTCTTTCTCTCAAAATAAATAAATAAAATTTAAAAAACAAATAAACCTGAGTTATGACATCTATTGACAGCCGAACTTTTTTTTTCCAAGGTAGAGTTTCACTCTAGCCCAGGCTGACCTGGAATTCACTACGGAGTCTCAGGGTGGCCTCGAACTCACAGCAATCCCTAGTACCTATGCCTCCAGAGTGCTGGGATCAAATTAGGCGTGCGCCACCAGGCCCTGCTGACTGTGGAACTTTGAGGCTCCCCTGACACCTCGGCTTGGGAGCTTGGGAGTCGCTCCGTGATTTTTCCCACGGAGCGGTACACAGAGAGAACCTTGTGGAAGTCCAGGACCGCCTCTGAAACACCAAACCCCACTGGTGCTAACACAGAACGCTGGTACCTACCGACCCAAGGGGACCCTCAAAGCATCTGTGTCCATGACAACGCTCACAAGAGTCACTAGCGCCCTTTTCCAGCTGTCAGCATCCTCTCACCAGCTGCCTGCATCCCAGGAAGCCCAGGTGGAGCAGCTGCCAGAGGGACCAGGCGAACGGCAGTGAAAAGGCCCCGCCTCCGCTGGGACCTCCAGGCCCGCCGCACAGTCAAGTTCCCCCAGGGCCGGGAGCTCGCCGCCCGCTCCTCCCTGACGCCCGCGAGGCCCCGCCCACCCCAAGCCCCGCCCACCACGCCCCGCCCGGCGCGACCCCGGCGGCCCCGCCCTGCGAGGCGCCAGCGTCGGCGCACGCGCGCCAGCTTCCCCCGGGCTAGTTTCCCCTTCCGAAGCCGTCCGCGCCCCGCATGCGCAGTGCTCGCCGGCGGTCTCCCGTTTGTTTGAACAGGAAGGCGGACATATTAGTCCCACTCGGCTCTCTCTCTCTCTCTCTCCCCCCCCCCCCCCTCCACCCAACAACCCTTCGCACCATCCCCCCCCTCCCACCCCAACAAGGCATTCGCCGCCTCGACTCGCCCTTTTCCCAGCCGGGACCGCAGCCCCTCCCAGGAGCTTCCCCGCCGCCGTCCGTCAGCGAGCCGCCGGCAAGCCGACTCCTCGTCCTCCCTTTCAGCGTCCTCCTCCTCCTCCTCCTCTCTCGGTCCGGGAGTCTTCCCAGCGGACACCGGCCGGCCTCGCCCTGCACACCCGGGCCGGACACCCGGCGACCCGTGCAGCTCAGCGGCCACGAGCGGGCGGACAGGATGGGAGAGTGAGCCTCGATCGTCCCGGGTGTGCGGAAGAGAGAGAGCGAGAGGTCAGTCAGCTCGTGTGGGCCGACACGGCATCCGGACGTCGGGGACCCGGGGAGGACCCCCGCCCCCGCCCCGCAGCGGAACCGGAGGATGCGGGACTAGAACTCGTCGGCACCCAGCAGAGGCTGGCCTCGGGGAGCCAGCGGGCCCGGGGGGCCCAGCGGCCGCTGTCGTAGCTCCTCGTCCGCCCTTCGCCTCTCGTCTTTTCCTTCTCTCGTCTTCATTCCTCAACCCCCCCACCCCACCCCACATCGCCCCTCCCGAGGGAAAAGTCTCCACCCTGTGGGCTCGTCCTCACCGTCCGCCTCGGCTCCTCCGGGACCGGGAAGGTGGACCCCCCCTCCTCCTCCTTCCTGACCCCCTTTGCACGGGCGAAGGCTACGGGGGCCCGCTAGGCTGAGAGCGCCTGGCCGGGAAGCATCGGGCTTGCTGCTGCTGCTGCTGCTGCTGCTGCGGGGTGGGATGCAACTTTGGGCATCCGGGCGACTTTGGGTCGCTGTCACCCCCGACCCGGGGTGTGGAAGGCGGAGGTGCCCACAGTGAGGACGACGACGACGACGGGGAGCCGGGAGCACCTGGTGACCCCCGAGGTTCCTGCTGTTGGAGCCCACCGCGACTGCGAGCCCACCGCGGAGGAAGTTGGTTGAAATTGCTTGCTTTTTTTTTTTTTTTTTTTTCTTAAACCACCACCCCTCCTATCCCCACTTCGCTGCTGGTAACGACAGGGATTTGTCACCCAAGCTGCAGCAACATGTCGACTGGGGACAGTTTTGAGACTCGGTTTGAGAAAATCGACAACCTGCTGCGGGATCCCAAATCGGAAGTGAATTCGGATTGCTTGCTGGTGAGTTGCCACCGTTTCCCTTTTTGGCTCGGTGTTGGTGGGGGGGCTGTTTCTCCACCCCCCCACCCCCCGGCGCGTGGTTTGATTTCCTCTTGCGTTCAGGCCGCAGTAAATAAATAACTACATATAAATACATAAGTAAGTTCTCAGGTGTGCACGGTCATCTCGGGAAGATGCCAGGCAGACAGATTTCTCTTTTTCCCTGAAGACTTTTTGGAGCGCCGTTAAACCTCATGGTTTGGTACTTTTTAACTATTTGGCTCGGTTACTGACGACTCCCTGGACTATTTTTTATTTTATTATTATTATTATTATTTTCACTCAGCTCATCAGTTCCAAGGAGATGCTAGAAACTGCTGTTGCAGGCCTCATACCAAGAGTTAACGCGTCAGAGTTACTACTGCGCATAGTTTGTTTTGGCCATTTTAGTGTTAATCTTCCTGAGCCGTTTCACTGATTATTGGAAAGACTGCTGTCTATTGACAGAGTATTAGTTCCTAGGGGCTTACTTTTTAGACCTGGAGGCGACAATGGAGAATTGATTTAATTTTTAAGATAAACTTTTAGGAGTGTCTTGAGGCTAAGGGAACTTTTTTCTTTTTCTCAGCTATTAATTGTAAAAGAGCCAAGATAACTCCGTCACGAGCCAGCTCAAAGTTAACCTGTTTCAAAATATTGTTAGCAAAAGTATGTCACATATGTCGTAACTGACCTGTTTTGACGGTGGTGTACTTAAAATTGCCACTATAAAAGCATTTTGAAGTTATGAAGTCATGAAAAGCCAAAACGCTGCAATGAAAGGTGGCTGACAGCAAATGGAATTATTTGTGAATAGTGTTTGACCTCTGTCAATACTTAGTGTTGCAAACTGAGTTACTCCTTTTGCTTTACTGATAACTAAAAACAAATATACACAAACTGTATAATAACACTTATTTTAGGCCAAACCCAACCAGGTCATCTCTAAAATGCAGTTTCAGGAAGCATCTCTGTGGACAGTCTTCAGAGAATTACTGTTAGCTGTGCAGGGTTTTGGAATTGAGAGCAAGAGAGCAGAATAGTGCCATTGAGAGAAATGCCATCTCAAAGTCTGTTTGAATCAGAGGGAAATTTTGTAGGTTGTCTAAAATTAATAACCTGCATTTCAGTCATTCTTAAGCTCTGTGGACAGTGCACTGTGTGAGGTTTCTCTGCTAAACTTTCACACCTAATCCACGTGCTTGACTATGAAGTAGAGTGTCACAGGCGCGTGTCTCGCCCACATGGTGGATGCAGTTCATCTTGAGAAGCAGTAAGGAAGCAAGATGCTCAGTGCGCTTCAGACATTCCATCGAAGGATAGAAATGGAAGCCTTTGGAATGCATCTTTTAAGTGTTCCTCTTAATTTGGTTTTCAGTGTTTATCCAGTCGTGTCATATATTTTGTTATCATTTGTGGTGCTGCCAGTTGAACCCAGGGCCTTCACATGCCAGGCAAGCACTGTGCCACTGTTGTGTAGCCACAGCTTTGCTTTGCCTTGGGAAGGCAGCTTTGCCCACCGCTGTACCACCAAAGCTACATTTGCTTTGGATCCTCATGTTCCATGAAGCAATGTTACAGCGAAGGTTTTAGGAGCTGTTTTCCCTCCCTATTATCAATCGTCTTCTCTTTTGTCACAGCATCATTTAGTGGGAACCTCGTAGGTAGTTTTAGGGATGTGAAGAGCACCAAGGAAGTTTAAGTCAACAGGGCCAAGAGTCCAGGCTATTTAGTAGAGCAAGAATCTCACATACATACACAGGCACAAACAGATCACAGTTCACATGGGACACTTTCCAAATGATCATTTAGTATGTCTTATTTGTCTGTCTGTCTGTCATCTATCATTAGTATGTATTACCTGTCTGGGTATCTATCTTGTGTCTGTATCTACCTGCCTATCTACCTCTCTCTATGTCATAGAAACTGAAGGGGAAAATCTGCTGTGAGTTTAGAGTGCCATCACATGCTTTGTGGTGAGTAGGCTACAGAGGCAGGATAGGGAAATAGAAGGTGGGTGACGGCCTATGACGCGTTTAGGGAAACAAGATAAGGGTGAAAGGCTAGATTGGGGTTAGACTTGGAGGATTTGAATGTTGGGTTTAAGGGGTTTAAAACTGTCGCGGGTTGATGGAGATGAGCCTCTTGCTGATGTGCAAGGCAGGTGAGGAAAACAGTGGGGATACATACACGGAGACGGGGGAGGGAGCCTCCAGATGTCCATAGTAGCCCAGGTGTAACTGAAGCCCAAAACTGGGCCATGAAAAGGAGGAAGGAAGAATGCATGGAACTTGGATGACAGTGTTCAGAAGGTGGAGTCAAATGACTAAAAATGTTGAGCCTGATTTACAGAGAGAATGGTGAAAATGCTGTCATGTTTGGAAACTGCTAGAGAAGACTACACCTGTAGTAAGTTTGGTTTTAGATTTGTGTTTGAGGAGAGTGGGATGACCACGAAGAAATGGTCTGTATGCAGCGGGAGGCGCTCCTAAGCTGGAAGTCACTTGCGGTTTGGAACTGATCTAATGACCATGGACGGGAGCGACCTAAAGAGAGGGCCAAGGGTGCAAGATGAGAGGCTGAGCGCCAGCAAGCCAGGCGTTCAGTTAGGACAGGCGTCTGCTAAGGAGCCCCGTACCTCTAAAGAAAAAAAAATCGGAAAAAAGACTAGTCAGTTTGATTACCTTTTACCTGTTGTCATCTTAAAATTTTGGCCCCCTTTTCTGTTTCGTTCCATAACTTTACTGAAAGCTATCGAAAGCTGCTATAGGAATTTTATTATCCGATCACTCTGAAATTGATAGAGTAGAATTTTCTTGGGAGATGGAAATTCTCTTTCCAGTTTTACAGTGCTAGACATGAGTTTTCTTTGTATAGTATGTTATGTTTACTTGAGCATGCATTCATTCACTCACTAGTCTGCCATTTAGAATGACTCATCAGCTCACGTGGTTTTGTTCAGTGAGAAAAGTTCTTCCACTATCTAGACTTTGGACCTCTTTTAATATTGGTTGACTTGGTTGACTTTTTCTCTAGATTATTGTGACCTTTTTTTTTTAAACTGATAGATATCACCTACGTATTATGTGCCATATGCAGTATTGTAGTTCTTAATTTTTAAATTTCCAAAAATAGTAAAGTTATTACTTTTTAAAAATATTTTTATTTATTTATTTGACTTAGAAAGAAGGAGAGAGAGAGAATGGGTGTGCCAGGGCCTCCAGCCACTGCAAACGAACTCCAGAAGCCTGCGCCCCCCCTTGTGCATCTGGCTAATGTGGGTCCTGGGGAATCAAACCTGGGTCCTTTGGCCTTGCAGGCAAATGCCTTAAACGCTAAGCCATCCCTCCAGCCCAAATGATTATTTTTTTTAAAATTCTAGATCCACTCTTCATTAATGGAAGTTCTCAAACCTTTCTGTTTCTGAATGGTTTGCTAGCAGTTATCTTTTTAAACTTAAACACTTTGTGTGTTTTTTTAATTTTTTTTTTTTTGGACAGTAATGGTGAATTAATGTAGCTGGAAGAACCGTCACAAGTGGCTGTCCAACCTCTTCTTGCAGACCATACATTTCTTCCTACTTGTGACTGCAGGGTAACGGTGGGTGGGGGGTGAAGGCAGCTGTGCTGGTTCCTGAATTCTGGCACTGTGCTGTCCCTGGGTTCTTGTTTGTTACCACTATTTCTGTTTTTCACAATGTGAAAGGTAGGTGGATGTCAGTATTTCGATGCTAGTTTTTTTGTTTTTCATCCTTGGGATTCTCTTTTCCTGATTTTCATTGACCTGGTACTTTCCAATCTTTTCATTGAAGACCTATTTTTCTCTTTGCCAAAGTCTTGGGCTTGTAATGGATCCATTCTTCAATTACCTAGTGTTGCTATCTGTGTCCATGATCCTCAAACCTTTATTTTTATTCTTTCATCTTGTTTTGAATCTTAAATATCTGACTGCCTTCTAGATGTCTCTACTTGGATGTCATGTTGTTACTTATATTCTAAAAAAAGGGTTCCCCTTCTTTCTGCATCCCGTAAACTCAACTGTTTAGACATTAATATCATTACTATCTCTGTCACTAAACTGGAGGTCTTTTTAAAATTATTTTTTTTATTTATTTGAGAGAGAGAGAGAGAGAGAGAGAGAGAGAAGGAGAGAGGCGGATAGAAAGAGGGAGGGAGAGAATGGGCACTCCAGGACCTCTAGCTACTGCAAACAGACTCCAGGTGCATATGTCACCTTGTGCATCTGGCTTATGTGGGTACTGGGGAATTGAACCTAGAATTTTTGTTGTGAAGGTTTTTTTTTTTTTTTTGGCAGTACTAGCCCAAACATTTAAGTTATTATAAAAGATTTTGGGTAGCGTTTCAAAATATAGATAATTGCTGCATAATCCCTCTCTCTGCATGCCCTGCCAATTGTATTAATCATTTTGGATTAAGCTGCTGATGTTGGAATAAATCACTGGACCTCAGCTATATAGCATAATGTCCAAAATTCCTAAGGTAATGTCAGTCTTTAGACTTTGTAGGGAAGTGCCTTAAACACTAAGCCATCTCTCTAGCCCTCCTTAACTTTTTGAACAAAATTTTAAACAGTTTTATTTATTTGAGAGGGGTTGTGTCAGGGCCTCCTGCCACTACAAACTCCAGACATGTGTCATTATTCTGTGTATCTGGCTTTACATGGGTCATGGGGAATAAAATTAGGGCAATCAGACTTTACAAGCAAGCACCTTTAACTAGTGAGCCATCTCCCCAGCCTCAATTTCTTCTTCTTTTCTTTTTTTTTTTTTTTGGTTTTTCAAGGCAGGGTCTCACTCTGGCTCAGGCTGACCTGGAATTCACTATGTAGTCTCAGGGTGGCCTCGAACTCACGGCGATCCTCCTACCTCTGCCTCCCGAGTGCTGGGATCTTCTTTTTTTTTAAATTTATTTTTATTTATTTATTTATTTGACGGAGAAAGAGGGAAAGGGAGAGAGAATGGGTGCACCAGGCCTCCAGCCACTGCATATGAACTCCAGACACATGTGTCCCCTTGTGCATCTGGCTAACATGGGTCCTGGGGAATCGAACCTGGGTCCTTTGGCTTTGCAGGCAAACACCTTAACCACTAAGCCATCCCTCTACCCCCCCTCCTTTTTTTTTAAAGAGATGGAATCTCACCTTGATGCTAAGCGTTACTCCAAGAACTCCTGGGCTGAAACACACTCTGTTTAGATCAGAGTATTTTGATGTTGATGTATGTTTTTACAAGCAGTTTAAAAAACAGTCTCCTAGTTCATTTATTTAGGAAATGTTTATGTGAGGTCAAAATGTGGATTCAAATCTAGGCATTATCATGTGTCATATAGGATTTTCAGTGAGTTATTTCTAACCTCTGAAGCTTGTTTCCTGAAGTCTGTTTCAGCTTCGGGAAATTTGGGGGGTGGTATCATGTTAGACTGTTGTAAGAACCAAATAATGCGGGCAAAGCAGTGTATGTATGGCGCTCGGTAAGCGTCCGCGGAGCGGTTGCCGGTGTCGTATTTGTAGTGTTCCTGGCACCTGGGCTTCTGAAGCGCAGTCGCTCACTGCACACCTCCCACTGCAGTGGCTGCGCTTTACTGAGCCATCCAAGCCGACGTTGAAGATGGATTCCATCAGGCTTTTGGAGACTGGGCGCTTGGTTGTGCTTTGTCTTGCATGCTGAGGATTGAACCTAGGGCCTTCCAAGTTCATGGCAGGTGCTTTCCCTCTGCTACATTCCTCGCTCCTCAGTCACGATTTTTGACATTTCTACATTTTGCCAAGGGTTTAGGTTGATAAGAAAGGTAACTGGGAGCTAATCTGTCAATATTTAGTTGTTACCTTGTTTTCTTTCTACGTGTCTCTTTTGTAAGTTATAAATAGGCCCTCTTGCATGATAAGTACCCTGTGGGTGTACAGAGAGATGGCTCAGAGTAACAGCTGAGGCGTGAATTGAGCCATTCATTAATCTCGAGTCAGAAATGTTTTTAATCCAGAAAAAGGAGCTACATACAAAACTTGAATCCTGTTCTAGATTAGACTTTGTATAACTTTACTTTTTAGTTTTATCTCATTATTGTACATTTAGTTTATGGGTAGTGAAAAATTCAGATTCTACTGTGATGAATGATATAAAACCTACAGTCTAAGAATATTCATATGGAGTTCTATTGCTAAAGATAATTCACTGTTAGGGGGTCCTAACAAAACGAGGAGCATCCATTTAAGTTGACGTCCACATTTAGCTGTCGGACAGTATACATATTTATGTATAAGAAGATGAGCAGAGAGTATTACAGTTTTCTTAAGGTAAAATAGTTATTCTTGTGTGTGTATAGTATGTATGTAAGTGCATATGCATGTTTGTATGTGTGTGAACATGTGTGTGGCAGTGCACGTGCATGTGTGGGGACTGGCTGTCTATGTTGAGTGTCCTCTCTTGCTTTCTATCATTTTATTTATTTGTTTATTTATGAGAGAATGGGCATACCAGGGCCTCCAACCACTACAACTGAGTTGCAGACGCTTGTGCCACCTTGTACATCTGTCTTACATGGGTGCTAGAGAATTGAACTTGTGTCTTTAAGGCTTCACAGGCAAGTGCCTTAATCGCTAAGCCCCTCCATCATATTTTTGAGACAGGCTCTGTCAGGGCTCCTGGAATTTAACTTACTTGGCTAGACAAGCTAGCCAACAAGCCGTGGGGATCCTTCTGGTTCTGCCTCCCCAGTGCTGGGAATACAGATTCATTTCTCCATGTCTGACATTTTAGGTGGGTGCTGGGGACCTAAACTCAGGTCCTCATTCTTTGCACAGCAGGCATTTTACTCCCTAGTTTGGGAAATTGTTATTTTATAAAAAAAAGTTATTAGCATAATGTATTGAAAAAGAACATTGGACTGAAATTCAAAGCATTCTCTTTTTCTCTTTGTCTCTCTTCTTTTTTTTCTTTTTATTTATTTATTTGAGAGAGAGAGAGAGACAGAAATAGGCAGGTAGAAAAAGAAAGAGCGTGCTCCCCCTTGTGCATCTGGCTTATGTGGGTCCTGGGGAGTTGAACTTGGGTCCTTTGGCTTTGCAGGCAAGCAGCACCTTAACCACTAAGCCATCTGTCCAGCCCCTGTCTTTCTTTTCTGTTGCAGGTTCTTATTCTAGCCCAGGCTGTCTTGGAACTCAAACAGATCCTCCTTCCTTAGTCTCTCAAGTGCTGAGATTATAGGTGCGAGCCACCATGCCCAGCTTCGAAGCATTCTCAGCCTTGCCTTGCTCTTAACTCTCTGACCAACTAGTGTTTTTTCTTATCATTTTCTTTATTTGTAGAATGAAGACTTGTATCAGATGTTTATTGATGGCCTTTGTATCTCTAAAATTTCTGAGCCGTTACTATATTTCAAGAAACAATTAAAGATTATCATCGGTGCTAGGCAGAGGAAGGAGGATCACAGTGGGTTCAAAGCTAGTTTGGCCCACACACAGTGAGTTCGAGGCCAGCCTAGGCTACAGAGTGAATTCCAGGTCAATCTGGGCTGAGTAAGACCCTGTCTCAAAAAACAAGCATGCCAAAAAAAAAAAAAAAAAAAAAAAGTCACTGGTTTATTACTTAAGAACAAAAATTTAAAAGTTAAACGATGTTGGGATAGAAACAGAAGACTAGAACTATTTGTGGTCATGCTGTTTTTGGAACTAGTTCCTAAATGAAGTTTAATTGTTATATTTGGTGCTGTTTTTGAATTTTGTGGCTTATTTTTATAACTGTAAGGGTTTGTACTTTGTGAACAGAAAAAAATGGTAATCAGGTACTTATTTTGTATATCCATTAAAATAATTTGTGAGCTGGGTATGGTGGCACACACCTGCCGTCTCTGAATTTGGGGAGTAGAAGCAAGAGGATTAGGAGTTTATGATCGTCTTCCTCTACTTAGCAAGTTGGAGGCCAGCCTGAGCTGCTTAAGACTATTACAAATAACCAAAGTAAATAAATAAAACATATGCAAGCAGTTTATTTTTCTAATATACTTACTCTTCCTTTTTGGGATTGTGAACTATATAGTGCATTTTTTTATTTTCATCCCTAATTAGTAGGAAGCCAGGTATTCAAATAATGTCTAAAGTGTGATGGTTTAGAGGAGAAGTGGGCTATCTCTTTACTTGTGTTTTAGTTGGAATGTTTTGTTAACTTATGATAATACTTCCTGTACCAACTTTTGGCAAAAATTCAAAAATTTTCTCAGATGGTTGTCTGGAACTAATTTTGAAACAGTAGGTTGGTCATGTTAACTCTTCTTTTTTTTGCTGTTATTTATTCAACAAATGTTTATTTGGCATATACTGTGTGCTAGGTACCCTGATAGACACCATGGTGAGTAAAAACAAACATAGGTCCTTCCTTCATGGAATTCATAGTCTCAGGAAAGGATTAACTAAACAGCCCTTGCACTAAGATAGGGGTGTGTCAAAACTTGGGGGGGGGTAAGAGATGATCGTGCTTTTCCTTTAAGGTTTGAGACACAGTTAAAGACTTGTGGTAAAGTTGTCTAATATATAATTTTCAGATATGTGTCCGTTGCTTTGTCTCTATGAGATTCACTTGAGGAATTTGTTTAAAAATGAAATATAGCTGGGCGTGGTTTTGCACAAGCCTTTAATCCCAGCACTTGGGAAGCAGAGGTAGGAGGATTGCCCAAGTTTGAGGCCATCCTGCGACTATATAGTGAATTCCAGGTCAGCCTAGGGTAGAGTGAGACCCTTCCTTGAGAAATCAAAAAAAAAAAAAAAAGGAATATGGGCTCATGTCCAGACAAACAAAATCAGAATATTTTGGGAGTCCTAGGATTCTGCATGAGATGTTCGATTTTTTTTTTCATTTTTTATTTATTTATTTGAGAGCGACAGACATAGAGAGAAAGACAGATGGAGGGAGAGAGAATGGGCGCGCCAGGGCTTCCAGCCTCTGCAAACGAACTCCAGATGCGTGCGCCCCCTTGTGCATCTGGCTAACATGGGTCCTGGGGAACCGAGCCTCGAACCGGAGTCCTTAGGCTTCACAGGCAAGCACTTAAACGCTAAGCCATTTCTCCAGCCCGAGATGTTCGATTTTTAAATATGTGCAAGCTTGAAAACTACAGTGGGAGAAACAGATATTTTTGCTTGGTTAGTGATTTTTATAGTGAAACATTTCAAAACACATTAAGTAGGATATTGAACCCCTTTTATCTAGAGGCTGCACTTCTCAAAAAAATTTGTCTCACTTAACTCATCCTTCATTTAACCCCCTTTCTTACTAAAATGTTAAATTCTAGATATTATCATTTCATCGCTAACATACTTTAATAAGTATTTCTTAAACAACAACAACAGGCTGGGCGCCTTAACTGCTGAGCCATCTCTCCAGCCCAAGTTATTAAAAATTTGTATATAGTTAGTTGATTAAAATTGGGATCTGAAGCTGGGCGTGGTGGTGCACACCTTTAATCCCAGCACTCGGGAGGCCGAGGTAGGAGGATTGCCATGAGTTCAAGGTCACCCTGAGATGACAGAGTTAATTCCAGGTCAGCCTGGACCACAGTGAGACCCTACCTCGAAAAACCAAAAAAACAACAACAAAAAATTGGGATCTTTACAAACTCCATGGTCCACATGTTGCTTGTCTTTTAAGTTTTGTTTATTTTTATTTATTTATTTGAAAGTGACAGGCAGAGAGAGAAAGAAGCAGATTGGAAGAGAGAGAGAGAATGGGTGTGCCAGGGCCTCCAGCCCCGCAAATGAACTCCAGATGCATGCGCCCCCTTGTGCATCTGGCTAACATGGGCCCTGGGGAAAGCCAGGCACTGTGGTACATGTCTTTAATTTCAGCACTCTGGATGCTGAAGTAGGAGGATTACCATGAGTTCAAGGCCAGCCTGAGGCTACAGAGTGAAGTTCCAGGTCAGCCTGGGCTAGAATGAGACTGCTTTGAAAACAAACAAACAACAACAAAAAAAAATAAAAATAAAAAGCATATGATACTGGCTGGTCTGTCCTTCATGATGTTCTGGTTGGTTACTGTGTTCAGGTGGCAACAGCCTATAATAACTGCTCTTTGACCCTTATAGCTAGTGATTCCATCCTTTGATGGTTTTTAGCTGAATCAACTATTTTATCAGGGATAGCAAAATAGTGATTTTGTAATTTTATTATTCTGTTATTCCTTTCACACTGTGGAGGCCAGAGGACAGCTTCATGGTGTCTGTGCCCGTCTTCTCTCACTAGCTGGCCCTCAAGCTTCGGAGTCTCTTGGCTTTGCTTACCATTGTCATAGGCCTGTTGGGATCACAGATATATATGCATGTCACTTTGCATTCAGCTCTATGTGGGTGTTGGGGAATTGAGCCCAGGCCAGGCAACTTTGCAAGCAGGCACCTTTATGGCTGAACCATCTCTGCAACCCCTCCTTTAATGTTTATTAACAAACATTCTTGGGAGGAACTTTAATGCATCAGCTGGCCTGTTTGTTTCCCTTGAACTACAGTTAATGTTATGCAGGATGAGTGTTTCAGGTTGTAATTGCTACTTTGCAGAGAAAGGCATTTTGGAGTCATTCTATGATAGACTTGGCACAGCCAAACGGGGTATTTTTGAGGGACGTTTAAGAAGAGAACTACTGAAAGGTGTAGACAGTATTTAAGGAAGCCCTTAGGTGGCTGTGGCTCAGTGTCCCTGGACTAGTCACAATGGTGAAGAGAGGTGCTGGTACCTCTGGGCCTGAAGGGACCAGAGAAGAGGTTCAAAAACTAAGAGGGTGCCCCTATGAGAAAATACGGTATGATGGGCTTTAAGTAAAAAGAAGCATTTTGATATGGCAGGTAGTGGTAAGGGATCCTGGGAAATAGTTTTATAACCCTTATTCTTCTCAGTCTTCTCCTACTGTATGGGATCTTTCGTTGCCTGAAAAGTTAGTATGCAAAAGAGCATATGCGGTCTGTAAGGCGCAGCAAATGAAGTGAGCCAGCATTTATCACTTTCTGGGTTTTGCTTTATATTTCGGCATCATTGTGGAAAGATTTAAAAAAAAAAAGTTTTCTTCTTGTGTTTTGACTGACTTTTGTCTTCTTAATAATTTGTCCTGTTTAGTCGTCATTATTAATTAGGTTGAAATTTGTTGTTGGTTGTTGTTTGGTCAACAGAGCTTTGTTTTAACTTAGTTTAACTTACCATTGTGCATGAGCGTGGTGGTATGTGGGGGTGCACATGTGGGTCGGGGTGCTGTCCACCTCCTTAGAGACAGGCTCTTTCAGTGCCTGGAGCTCACCCACTAGGCTGGTTGGCCAGTCAGGCCTAGAGAGCCATCTCCGCTCCCCAGCACTAGGATTGCAAGCATGCACTACTGTGCCCATCATTTTTTTGCCGGGGGGGGGGGATTTAGGTAGGGTCTCATTCTGGCCCAGGCTGTCCTGGAATTCACTATGGAGTCTCAGGGCGGCCTTGATCTCACCACAATCCTACCTCTGCCTCCCTAGTGCTGGGATTAAAGGCGTGCGCCACCATGCCCAGCTATCTATGCCCATCATTTTTACATAGGTACTGCAGAGTAAACTCCGGTCCTCATGCTCGCAAGATACTAGGGTTCTCTAGAATAACAGAAATGATAGAGTGGGTATGTGTTATAAATGGTTTTTTTAGGTTAGTTTATAGGATAGGGGCTGGGCAGTCTAACAATGGCTTTCTGTAGGCTTGAGCATTGGGGAACCCAGTAGCTGCTCAGTCCACCAGACTGGATGCCTCAGCAGTCCCAGTCTGTCATTAGAGGCCTGGAGGATTCCTGGAGAGCTGCTGGTCTTTGGAAACTTGAGGAAGCGGATTCCAGTGTCTGCAGCATGGATGATGAAGGTTGTGTTCTCTCGGAGCTTTGTCCCGAGCTTTGTCTCGGAGCATAGTCCACCGGTTCCGGGAAGCTCCTCTCGTTAGTTCTTCCTGGAAATGCCTTCACCCATGTGTCCAGGAGCATGCCTCTTACTCGGTTCCTGGTCTGATCACATTGTCAGCAGAACTTAGCAGTTACATGAGGGAAGAACTTCACACACTGAGCCATCTTTCCAGTCTCTAGAACTGATTATTCATTTATTTGACAGAGAAAGAGGGAGAGAGAGAGAATGGGCCCGCTAGGACCTCCACCACTGCAAACAAACTCCAGATGTCTATGTCCCCTTGTGCATCTGGCTAATGTGGGTCCTGGGAAATAGAACCCGGGTCCTTTGGTTTTGCAGGCAAATGCCTTAACTGCTTAGCCATCCCTCCAGCCCCCTAGAACTGATTTTTTTACTTCAACCCAGGTCATGCACTTATTACCTTGTGATTTTGGGCAAAGTTCTTAGGAGTTTTAAGGTTCCAACAAATCATTGTCAAACAAGATTTAGCAGGAATATTAATACATGTAGAGGGTTTTGCATAGTTCCTTGTATGTATTAGCTGTCATGATCTTCTCTGTATACCCTCACAATATGTCCTTTGACAAAATAACTTTTCTACCTCCCCATTTCACAGGTAAGCCTTTTATTTATTTTTGTGATCATGGATAAATTTTCCAACTCTCTTGAGCCTGTAATATGTATGTATGTATGGTACAAAATGAGGATCATGGTAGTGCTTACTTCATAGGTTTTGTGAATATTAAGTGAAGTGACTTACATGTGGTTTGTTACATACATTGATGAGTGTTAATGGTGACTTTTCTTCTGGCTTTACACTTATATATTTGTTGGAAGTTCCATTACAGGTAAAAATATGATCTAGGAAACTTAGAAAGAAAGTAGAATAGGACACTTTAAATGCTTTTGAATTTGATCTTCGCTTCCTATGACTGTTGTCCCACTGAAATCTGAATTTTCAGGCTTTAGATTAGCAGGCTAGCCCAGCAGTTTGCCAGCATTATTTATACTATAACTTTCTTTTTCTTAACCTTCGTGCTTTTTACTTCTTTTTAAATTAAAACATTTTTTTGATTTTTCAAGATAGGGTCTCACTGTAGCCCAGGCTAACTTGGAATTCACTATATAATCTCAGGGTGTCCTCGAACTCATGACGATCCTCCTACTTCTGCCTCCCGAGTATGAAAGGGATTAAAAGCGTGCGTCACCACGCCTGCCTTAACCTTGGTACTTTTTGTCTCTGCCTACCTATTTGCTTAGTCTTAATTCCACAATACCCCAAAATAAACTTTTCAGGTGGACTATCTTGCTTCCAATAGTCCTTCATCTGTTCTTTCTGCTCACATATTTTGTGGCCTACCTTTCTCTCCTCTTGAGTTTGCTTCTGTGCCCTGCTTACTAGTTTTCTCATCATTACAGCCTTAATATATGTCACAACTGTGCTCTACATTTTGAACTCTTACAGTATTTATAATATATTCCATGTAGTTTATAAGGTAATATAGTACCCATTTGTATGGGTCTATCTCAACATACAGATCTTACTGTAATGAGAATTCCTTAAGGTCTAGATTGAATTCTGTGGATATTAGTGTTCTAGTAATAATAACCTGTTGGTTGTTGTCAATGATTATCTCCCTTCACCCCTCACACACACTCATTTCCCTTTTCTTTCTTTCTCCTCGTGAATTAATGTGGTGGTGGATATTGATTGTCAACTTGACACGAGTTAGACTCATCGTGGAAACACCATCTCTTGGTTGTTTTTGACGAGTTTTCTAGGTTAGGCTAGTTGAGGTGGGCAGGCACAGCCTGAATGTGGGCCATCTCTCTCCGTGGGCAGGGCCTCTGGACCGCATAGAACGGGAAGCTGGCTGCGTTCATTGCTGGACGGTTGGACTGTGGATATGGCATGACCAGTGGCTTCCTCCCGATGCTGCCATGCCTTCCTGACATGATAGCCTGCAGCCCCGAGCCAAGGTGAACCGGCCCTCAAGTTGCTTTTGTCAGGCATTTCTTCACAGCAACTAGGAACATTAGCTAGCATGGTTAGTTTGGGTGCTTTCATCTGTTAAGTGTTGGACCCTGTAATGGTTTTTTTCAGGCGCCCCCCCAAAATTTATGTGTTCTGAATGTTAGGTCTCCAGCTGGTGGCAGTTTGGAAATTGGAGCCTCCTGGAGGCAGTATGTTGGGGGCTTGGGCTTCCCCATCTTACAGCCAGCTTCCCTGCCAGTGTTTGGCGCACTCTCCTGCTGCTCTTGTCCACCTGATGTTGGCCAGGAGGTGAAGTCCACCCTCTGCTCCTGCCATTGGGGAGCTTGGGTCTGTAAGCCAAAATAAACCCTTTCCTCCTGTGAGCTGCTTTTGGTCAGGACCTTTGTGCCAGCAAGGAGAAGCTGCACGTAACAGACCCTTCCTTATGCGCACACAAAGCCTTTTGTAAGTTCATGAACAATTGACGTAATTAAAAGCGATGGCTCGGTGGTGATGTGGCACGCGTCGGGCAGTGAGGGCATGCGTGCCCCTGCTGCTTCCTCTTTCTTGACTCCGTCTTTGCGGGCCGGGTCCGCAGATCAGTCGCCAGCATGGAGCTCTTCATCTGTGCCCAGGAGCTGCATACCCTCAAGGTGACGGCCAGGAGACAGTCGCCCAGATCCAGGCTCCCGTGGCCTCGCTGGAGGGCATCGTCCGGAAGATGAAGTCGAGCTCTGGCAGGCACACCACTGGAAGATGAGGCCATCCTAGCCCGGTGTGGGATGGAGGCCCTGGCCGCTCTGGAAGTAGCTGGGCACTTGCTGGGAGGTGAAGTCCATTGTTTTCTGCCCTGTGCTGGAAACATGGCCAGACAGGAGGAGGAGGAGAGGGAGAAGAAGAAGACAGGCTGGGCCAAGCGGTGGATGCAGCACAACCAGCCCTTTGTCAGTGTTGTGACCACCTTTGGCAAGAAGGGTCCTAGTGCTGACTCTTAAGGCTTATGTAATCTTGCCTTTTGCTAATAAAGTCACTTTGCCCAGACCAAAAAAACAATAACAACAACAAAAAACACAGGTGGTTCACTTGAACTTACATAAGAAGGTTTTTTTTTTTTCTCTCTTTCTCTCAAATAAATAAAATATTTAAAAAAATAGCCAGGTGTGGTAGTGCACACCTTTAATCCCAGCATTTAGGAGCCAGAGGTAGGAGGATCGATCGATCGATGTCAGTTTGAGGCCACCCTGAGGCTATAGATGAATTCCCGGTCAGCCTGAGCTAGAGTGAGACCCTACCTTGAAAAACCAAAATAAATAAATATATTAAAAAGGGCTGGAGAGCTAGCTTAGCAGTTAAGGCACTTGCCTGTGAAGCCCAAGGACTCAGGTTCGATTCCCCAGTACCCACGTAAGCCAGATGCAGAACAGAGTGCATGCATCTGGAGTTCATTTGCAGTGACTAGAGGCCCTGGTGTATGCGCTTGCTTGCATGCTGTCTCTCTTTCTCCCCCTCTTTCTCTCACTAGCATTCTTTGTTTGTTTGTTTTTTCAGGATAGGGTCTCACTCCAACCCAGCTGACCTGGAATTCACTATGCAGTCTCAGGCTGGCCTCAAATTCAGGGTGACCCTCCTGCCTCATCCTCCCGAGTGCTGGGATTAAAGGCATGCACACCACACCCAGTTCTCTCTTGCTCTCTCTCAAATAAAGTATTTTTGAAAAATATGGTAACTTGGGCTGCAAATACAAGAAGGGCTCTATTCTCTCATCCTTTCTTTGTTTGTAGGCTGGTCTTGGTCACATTAGGGGTCATGGCAGCCAGAACACCAGGGCTTTAGCTTTGACCACAAACTTCAGCCCTTGATTCCTAAGGCTCGCCTCTGAAGGAAAAGATTTATTGGTTGTGCTTGAGTCAGATGCACACTTCTTAACCAATTAACTGTGAGAAGGAGGGTTGGGTCACCTGAGAGTTGTGAGGATTTCTAGGAAAGTGACAACAGAGGAAGGCAGATGATACCATACCTGCTTGTTGTATTATCCCTTTCTTTCCTCTTTGATCTTGGATCAAACTAAACTTCAGTTTCCTCAGTCTGTGGAATAGAGTTAATACTAATGCGTGGTTGCTGATTAGAATTACATGATACAAGCTTTTGACAGTTTTCATAGCCATCTGTGAAACCTCACAATTTCAGTGAGTAATTTGACGTTTAGTTTTTACCACCATGCCTCATATTCATCTGTCAGGGTTCCTGTGGAAGTTTATCCTGCCATTCAGGCACTTGGATGCATCCCCCATAGCATTACAGTGTGTGTTTTTTGTTGTTTTTTTTTTTTTTTTTTTTTTGAGTAGGAGGAAAAGTATAATTAAATATCAGTTATTAAACAAATTGTAATTGTTATCTGCTGCAGTCAGGTTTTCATTGCTGGTAGAAATCACCCAACCAAGAGCAGCTTGAGGGAAAAAGAGGTTTATTTTGGCTTTCCAGAGTGTGGCTACTGCTATTGTCCATCTGATGTTGGCAAGGTGGTGATGTCCATCCTCTGCTCTGCCATCTTTTCCCTGCCATCATGAAGCTTTCCCTAGAGACTGTAAGCCATAATAAAAACATTTTTCCTATCAGCTGCTCTTGCTCAGGTGCTTTGATCCAGCAGTGAGAAGATGACTGCAATAGAAAATTGGTGCCAAAGGAGCCAGGTCGTTCCTGCTGGAAACCTAGCTGTGTGGCTACTGGCCTTTTGGAACTAATTTGTGGAAGGATTTGAAACTGGCTTGAAAGATGCCTTGCAGTGCTTTAAGCAGAGTTTGATGGAACACTCTGGTTAAGTTGGAAGACTCAGATGCAGAAAAAAACTGCTGACTGTGCACGATTGGCTTACGAGGGGAAGAAAAAGAGCTTTGTCCAGACTGGCCAGAGGCAGTTTGTGTGAGAGGCTTACTGCATCTTCCCCTGTCTGAGAACTTGTGCAGGGTTGTGTAGCCTAGAAAAGGACCGGTGTGAGCAGAAGGATATGGCACAGAAAGAAATGAAAACCTTTGGCCCACACTGCTGCATATACAGTTGGGATTGTTTAGAGATTGCAACCATTGAGTTTGGGCCCACTGATCTGCATTGGGACAACAGAAAAAATGCTGACTCTTTTGAAAGTAGGGGGAGTCTGAATGCTGACAGGTTTTTTACTTGGGGGAGAGAGAGAGGAGAGGAGAGGAGAGGGGAGGGAGGGGAGGGGAGGGGAGGGGAGGGGAGAAGAGAAGAGAAGAGAAAAAGGGCATGTTAGAGCCTTTAGCCACTGTAAACAAAATCCAGATGTATGTGCTGGCTTATATGAGTACTAGGGAATCGAACCTGGGTCCTTTGGTTTCACAGGTAAACACCGTAATCACTGAGCATCCCTCCAGCCTGAGGGTTTTTTTTATTGTTTTAATATTTCATTTATTTATTTATTTGAGAGAGAGAGGAAGAGGCAGATATAGAGAAAGAGACAATGGGCACACCAGGGCCTTTAGCCACTGTAAACGAACTCTAGACACATGCGCCCCTTGTGCATCTGGCTTATATGGGTCCTGGGGAATCGAACCAGGGTCCTTAGGCTTTGCAGTCAAATGCCTTAGCCACTAAGCCATTTCTCCAGCCCCTGAGTTTTTTTTTTATTAAATATTTTAATTTATTTATTTGCAAGCAAGCAAAGAGAGAGAGAAGAAAGATAGACAAAATAGGTATACCAGAGCCTCTAGTCACTACACATGGACGTATGCCACTTTGTTCATCTGGCTTTACATGGGTACTGGGGAATTGAATCTAAGTTGTTAGGCTTTATTGGTAAGTTCCTTAACCACTGAGCCATCTCTCCAGTCCTGAAGGGGCCATTCCTGCTCTTTAAAATTGGTTTTATTCCCCACTGGATTAGTAAATTTGGTAGCCTACCTGGTGCTGTGGAGTATAACAAATACAGGAAAGAAAAGGTCATTGTATGTGCAACATGGTTTGTTTTTTGGGACTGGTCACTAGGTGATGGATGTAAGGCTGGGTTGATGTAGTACCTGCATAGATAGAGATCAATGGAACCCATGGCATGGGTGACCATGGTCTGCAGCTTAGGCTTCTTACTAGGTACCAGGACTGTGGGACAGCTGCTAAGGAGAGCTGCCTGGTGGGATGGATGGTTCCTTGGGGGGCAGAATTGTAATCGCAGAGATTTCCTCACTGATTATAGATGTCAGATTTGGAACTACAGGATTTGGTGTTTCTCCTGTTTGTTTTAGAGCTTGCATTGATTCAGTCTTTTCTTGCAGTGCCATCTTTTGCAGTGTAAATGCTGATTTTGTGTCATTTTGTGTTTTTGGTTTCACTGCTCACAGTTGAGACTTTGGACTGTTGGGATTGATACAAACTATGGGAACTTTTCAAGTTGGACTTGCATTTTACATCATGGATAGTCATCAGCTTATGGGGGCCAGGGGTAGAAAATGGTGGTTTAAACTCATGGTTTGAACGCTTGGTTCCCAAGCTGGTGATGGTTTGGGAGGTGGAGCCTTGCTGGAGGAGGTGTGTTGTTGGGGGTGGCCTTAGAGTTGGTGTAGCCAGTCCCCTCTTGCCCGAGTTCTGCTCACTCTGTATTGCTGGTGTCCACCTGATGTTGGCAAGGCGATGCTGCCCAGCCTCTGCTCTACCATTGTCCCCTCCCATCATGAAGCTTTCTCTTGAGACTATAAGCTAAGAGAAAAACATTCTTTCCCTCAGCTGCCTTGGTTGTGTGCTTTGTCCCAACAATGAGACGGTAACTGCAACAGTGACCCTTCAGTTACCATTGTAACCTTTAGCTGGCATAGGAATATGACTAGCTGTTTTGTTTGATAACTTAGATCAAATGTTTTAATGTGTAGTTTACTATATACAAAAAGATGTTTTCACAAATTCAAGAGATTGGAAATTCCAATGAAATTAATTTTTTTTCCTAAACGAAAACAAATTTGGATTCCTTAAGTGCACTCTGGGCTACTGAGCAACTTTATTTGAGATGATGTTCTGCCTGCAAGCTCCATTAAAGCAGCTCTCTGATTGTCTTATTCCTGGAAGTGTCACTAATTCTTGGAGCAGCATGGCCCATTGTAACGTTTCAATATTTGTTAGCTGGGTGTGGTGGCACACATCTTTAATCCTAGCACTTGTGAAATAGAGGTAGGAGGATCACCATGAGTTCAAGGCTACCTTGAGACTACATAGTGAATTATAATTAGTGATTTATTTAAATCTCAATGGTGGCCTGGAGAGATCTTTAAGGCGCTTGCCTGTGAAGCCTAAGGACCCATGTTTGGTTCTCCAGATCCCATATAAGCCAGACGCAAAAAGGTGAGCCAAGCACAAGGTTGTGCTTGCCCACTACGTGTCTGGAGTTGGAGATGCAGTGGCTGAGGCCCTGGCACACCAATTCTCTCTCTCTCTCTCTAAAATAACAAAAATACAAAAAATAGAAAAGTATTAAATCTCAACAGTATCTTTTTTCTGGGATGATGTTTTAAACTACAATAGATCTACATGAAGATAATGTTTAATTATTTCCTCGCTTGTTCTGAATTTCAGGTGAAGCATCCAAACCAGTTATGTTTTATAAGAGTTGGCACATTTAGGGCGGGTGATGGCTCAGTGAGTAAGAGCACTTGCCGTGTGAGCATGAGAACCTGAGTTTGAGCCCAGCACCCACACAGAAAGCTGTGCATGGCTGTCCTGCTTCTGACGGCAGCGTGGAAGGGGGCGGGGACAGGATCTCTGGGGTGTGCTGGGGGACCAGTCTCACTGATGGCAGTGCAAGGAAACGGGGAGCTCTGCGCTTAGCGAGAGACCTGCCGCAGTGAAGTACGGCGGCAGCGCACTAGAAGAGAGGTATGCGCACACGAAGCAAACGACTTTATTTTGTCATATATTTACAACGGTTTAGTGGTCTGGGTAAAGCTGATAGTGCCACTTTGTGTTTGTTTTTTTTTTTTTAATGAGGTGTACTTATTCATTTGTTTTGGTGTGTGTGTGTGTGCCATGCATGTGTGTGCAGAGGTCAGAGGACAACTTTCGGTGTTGGCCATTGCCTCTCCTTCATTTCAGGCAGGGTCTCATTCTTTCATATCTATTGCTTCTGCAATTATGGAAGCCTGTCAGAGCTTCTGGCTTTACCTGGGTTCTGGGCATCTGAACTTAGATACTCAGGCTTGGGTTGTTAGTGCTTTGTCCTCTGAGCCATCTCCCTAGTCCCCTGTTGCCACTTCCCGAAGGGTAAATGAATCCCTAGCAGTGCGTAGCTAACTAAGAAGGGACAGACTTGATGGTGGTTCGTGGGGGGGGGGGCTAGTGGGAGGACCATCAAAGCCAATATGCCGCAGAGCTAAATGCAGGGCATGTGGGGAGACGATAGTGCACAGAGTGCTCAAAACGAAGCACATATAAGTATAGAGATGAAATCAAATGAAAAGTGAGGTATCTCTAAAGAATAAAGTGACAAGATGTGAAGTCTTAGGTAAAAGATTTTAACAAATATTTATGGACAGGGTTGGAAGGGGAAGGTAAGTCCTGGGGTCTTTTATGTTAGTCAAGAACTTGACCAGATGAGGAATAATATAAAGTGAGATCTTTTTAAAAAATATTTTATTTTTGGGCTAGAGAGATGGCTTAGCGGTTAAACGCTTGCCTGTGAAGCCTAAGGACCCTGGTTCGAGGCTCAGTTCCCCAGGTCCCACGTTAGCCAGATGCACAAGGGGGCGCACGCGTCTGGAGTTCGTTTGCAGAGGCTGGAAGCCCTGGCGAGCCCATTCTCTCTCTCTCCCTCTATCTGTCCTTCTCTCTGTGTCTGTCACTCTCAAATAAATAAATAAATAAAAATTAAAAAAAATATATTTTATTTTTATTTATTTATTTGAGAGAGACAGAGAAAGAGGCAGAGAGAGAGAGAGAGAGACAGAGAGAGAGAAAGAGAATGGGTGCGCCAGGGCTTCCAGCCACTGCAAATGAACTCCAGTTGCATACACTCCCTTGTGCATCTGGCTAACATGGGTCCTTAGGCTTCACAGGCAAGCACTTAACCGCTAAGCCATCTTTCCAGCCCTAAAGTGAGATCTTTGAGCCTGCAGTGTACTCCAAGTTAAGATAACTGCTTACTGAGGACAACGCTGTCAGTGGAGCAGCTGGAAAGGCCAGGAGATAACGTGGAAGAGGAGAGACAGTGGCTGTGTCTGAGCATTTTCAGAGAAACAAGCACCACTGTTGTCTGCCTCAATGACCTTGAACACTCTGTGTGCGTGGAATGTGACAGTATCTGCTGCCTCCGGTCCATTGACTCACTGCAGAAGTGGCCCTGCGGGGAGGGGTGATTACCCCTGTCGCTTTGTGCTTGTTGAAAAGGGAGAAGACACCAAGCCCTTTCCCTGATTGGAGGCTGAATTCTAAATTCAAGGGACTAAGCTCCCTTATAAGCATGTTCTTCAATGAACTCAAGGAGAAAGAAGTTTCAGGTTGTCATGTCTGGTGACATGAGGTTTGTCCTGAATAGATACTTCAGACAGAACTGGAAGGAATGTGTGAAGCACTCAACTGCTCAATCTGTGTCCTGCATTCTTTTTTTAATATTCTTATTTTCATTTATTTATTTGAGAGAGAGAGAGAGAGGGAGGGAGAATGGGCACGCCAGGGCCTCCAGCCACCGCAAACGAACTCCAGATACATGCACCACCTCTGCATCTGGCTTACGTGGGTCCTAGGAATCGAACCGAGGTCCATTGGCTTTGCAGGCAAGCGCCTTACGCACTAAGCCATCTCTCCAGCCCTGTCCTGCATTCTTTTTTTTTTTTTTTAATTTTTTTTTTTATTTGAGAGCGACAGACACAGAGAGAAAGACAGGTAGAGGGAGGTAGAGGGAGAGAATGGGCGCGCCAGGGCTTCCAGCCTCTGCAAATGAACTCCAGACGCGTGCGCCCCCTTGTGCATCTGGCTAACGTGGGACCTGGAGAACCGAGCCTCGAACCGGGGTCCTTAGGCTTCACAGGCAAGCGCTTAACCACTACACCATCTCTCCAGCCCCTGTCCTGCATTCTTAATGGCTTGCTTCTAGCTGCCATTCCTGGGAGGTGGGTGCAAGAACAAGCAAAGACTGGTGTGTGGATGTTTGCCGAGGGCCATAGTCCATAAGAGTACTTCTGCCCTCGGAAGCACTTGGCTTCCGGATTGTGAGCTTGAGAAATGGCCAGGCCTCCGCTAGCCTTTGACTCTGCGGTGAATCCTGTTATACCAAGCGAAGGCTTTCCTTCCTGGGGATGTAGGCATCATTGTTTTTCAATAATGTTAGTGACGAAGCTATAGCTTATTTTAGTTTATATTCACTAAAGTTTTTGTTGGAGAACCACTGTGTCTGCTTTTGCTCCTTCAAATCCAAATTCTAGATGTTCAAGATTTCCAGAAAATCTGTCCTATGATAAATACTGGCATTTTCAGTCCTCCACTTTATCCTGGGCAAGGCAGATAGACTTTGTTTGTTTGTTTGTTTGTTTTTTGGCCCAGGCTGACCTGTAATTAACAGTGAAGTTTCAGGGTGTCCTCGAACTCATGGCAGTCCTCCTATCTCTGCCTCCCAAGTGCTGGGATTAAAGGTATGTGCCACCATGCCTGGCTTTTGTTTGTTTGTTTGTTTTGTTTGACTTTTTCTTGGGAGGGGGGAGTTGGGTTTCCAAGTAGTCTCTCTCTAGCCCTGGCTGACCTGGAATTCACTATGCATTCTCAGGCTGGTCTCAAACTCCCAGCGATCCCCCTACCTCAGCCTCCCTAGTGCTTGGATTAAAGATGTGTACCACCATGCCTGGTTCAAATAGACTTTTAAACATACACATGTATACATCATACAGACATTCATACATAAATATAAGTTGACTATTAAAACATGTCTTTAGGCCAGGCAAGGTGGCACACACCTTTAATCCTAGCACTTGGGAGGCAGAGGTAGGAGGATTGCCATGAGGTCAAGGCCACGCTGAGACTCCATAGTGAATTCCAGGTCAGCCTGGACTAGAGTGAGACCCTATCTTGGAAAACAAAACAAACAAACAGAAAAAGTCTTTGTTGGATTTGTCATGTCTGGGAAGTGAGTATTTGTAGGTAGGAAGCATAGAGCATGATGTTGTGGAATAATGATGAACAATTATGATGGTTATGATTAATGACACCATCACGCTGTTACTCAACAGTGGACGAAAGTAACATTTTACCAAGTTTGGAGTGACTTCAGGAAGCAGGCTAGTACGGCTGGGGAGAATGACTCAGTGGGTGAAGTGTTTGTCATGCAAGCATGAAGACCTGAGTGTGAAAGCCAGCTTGCGGAGGCGCACTTGTGACCCATCCTCTAGGGGGCAGAGACAGGAGGATCCCTGGGGCTTGCTGCCTAGCACATCTACCCAAATCAGTGAGCTCCGGGTGCATATGCTGGGCCCCTGTAATCCAGTGCTTGCCCTGCTGCAAGCTTGCTAGCTAGACTAGCTGATTGTACAAGCTCTGAGTTCAACTGAGAAACCCTGCCTCAGTAAACAAGGGTGGGGGTGATGGTGGAAGGTACCTGATACCAACCTCTGGGTTTAATATGCACATGCAGGCATGTGCACCCCCCACATTAACATACCTGTTACATGTATACACACTACATACCATGTAAACCCCCTTCCACTTGTCAAATTTGACATAGTAGCAAGGAAGTTTCATAATTATCTAGAAAGACTTAGCCGGGTGTGGTGGCGCACGCCTTTAATCCCAGCACTTGGGAGGCAGAGTTGGGAGGATTGTGAGTTCGAGGCCACCCTGAGACTCCATAGTGAATTCCAGGTCAGCCTGGGCTACAGTGAGACCCTACCTTGAAACCCCCCCCCCAAAAAAAAAGACTTAAGATACTCTTTGATGGGGTTGGAGAGATGGCTTAGTGGTAAGCACCTGCCTGTGAAGCCTAAGGACCCCTGTTCGAGGCTCAGTGATTCCCCAGGACCCACATAAGCCAGATGCACAAGGTGGCACATGCATCTGGAGTTCGGTTGCAGTGGCTGGACGCCCTAGTGTGCCCATTCTGTCTCTCTCTCCCTGTCTGTCTCTCTCAAATAAATTAAAATAAAAACAAAAATTAAAAAAATACTCTTTGATTTTCCAGCTACATATATATGTGAGGTTGGGTTTTTACGCTTCAGCCAAGACAATGTATTGCAACAGGTTGAATTAGTTGTGTGCAAAACTATATGTGAGGGTCTTTCAGTTTTCTATAATGCTGGGAACTAAAGAAAGAGATTAGTAGGGCTGGGATTTATACTTCAGCGGTAGAGTGAGTACTTGCCTAGCATATGCAAGGCCCCTGGTGTTCAATCTGCAGCACAAAAATGAAATAAAAATAAAATGAAGGGAGAGAGGGAGAGATTTGTAAAAATATAAGGAGTAATAAAAGAAAATGTATTTTTATTTACTTAGTTTTTTTATGTGTGGTGTTGCGGTCAAATTCAGGGCTTTGTGCATGTGTGGCAAGTGCTCTATCATTGAACTTTACTCCCAGTCTCCCCTCCCCCAAGTTTTACTAGAAATATTAATTATAGCTGGTCATGATGGTGTATGCCTTTAATCCTAGCACTCACGGTGCTGGAGTAGGAGGCTATGAGTTTAAGGCCAGCCTTAGCTCGAGTGACACACTGCCTCAAAAATAATAAAATAAAATAAAAGGCAAGTTAAGAAGTTACTTATTAATCTATAATAAGAACTCTTAAAAAATCCTGTTTGTGCTGCTGTAATAGAGTACATGCAATTAATGTGTGAGTAGACATTTATTTTCTCACAGGCCTGGATTGGATGCTGGGAACGCCAAGGGGCTAGCACGTTCAGTTGCCTGATGAGAGTCTCTGTAGGCTCAGCGTCGAAGAGGGTGCTTCAGGCAACCTGCAGGAAGGAGTGCTGTTCTCACACAGTGGAGCCTACAGGAGCTAAAAAGACTCCTGCCTTCAGCATGAAGCACTTTTAGAGGTTTTCATGACCTAAACACATTTTAAAAGTCTCCAGTTACCAATATTATTCCATTATATTCTTTCATTATATATATATAATTGTGGGGGGGATTAAGTTTTTAACAGTATAATCATGAGAAGCAAATTTAAGACATAGCAAGTCCATTTTTAGGCTGATGATGCCTTTTAACCAGCAAGTTAAGATGACGACTAGCTTTAGAATTTTCTTTTTTTTTTGTATTTTTATTTTTTATCTTTTAAATTTTTTTAATATTTATTTAATTTTTATTAACATTTTCCATGATTATAAAAAAAGTCCCATGGTAATACCCCCCCCCCACTTTCGCCTTTGAAATTCCACTCTCCATCATATTACCTCCCCATCTCAATCATTGTACTTACATATATACAATACCAACCTCTTAAGTACCCTCCTCCCTTCCTTTCTCTTCCCTTTATATCCCCTTTTTAACTTACTGGCCTCTGCTACTAAGTATTTTCCTTCTCACGCAGAAGCCCAATCATCCATAGCTAGGATCCACATATGAGGGAGAACATGTGGTACTTGGCTTTCTGGGCCTGGGTTACCTCACTTAGTATAATCCTTTCCAAATCCATCCATTTTTCTGCAAATTTCGTAACTTCATTTTTCTTTACCACTGAGTAGAACTCCATTGTATAAATGTGCCACATCTTCATTATCCACTCATCAGTTGAGGGACATCTAGGCTGGTTCCATTTCCCAGCTATTATAAATTGAGCAGCAATAAACATGGTTGAGCAGTACTTCTAAGGAAATGAGATGAGTCCTTCGGATATATGCCTAGGAGTGCTATAGCTGGGTCATATGGTAGATCAATCTTTAGCTGTTTTAGGAACCTCCACACTGATGTCCACAATGGCTGGACCAGATTGCATTCCCACCAGCAGTGTAGAAGGGTTCCTCTTTTTCCACATCCCCGCCAACATTTATGATCATTTGTTTTCATGATGGTGGCCAATCTGACAGGAGTGAGATGGAATCTCAGTGTAGTTTTAATCTGCATTTCCCTGATGACTAGTGATGTTAGCTTTATAATTTTCACTATGTTGGGAATTTAAGTCTCTCATTTTATCACTTCTTTTGTGATTCTTCCCTTTTTTGTTTCTGTTTCCTTTTTCTTGCTTTCATTGGAACGATTTGTATACTTTTTTGTTTGTTTTTTATGTTATCTTTTATTTGACAGCTTCATATTTATAGACAATAAACCATGATAATTCCCTCCCCACCTTCCCCTTCACAAATCCACACTCCATCATATCCCCCCCATCTCTCTGTTAGTCTTTCTTTCATTTTGATGTCATTATCTTTTCCCCCTATTATGAGGGTCCTGTGAAGGTAGTTTCAAGCACCCTGAGGTCAAGGATATCAAGGCCAGTTTCTGTCTGGACGAGTGCATTGTAAGCAGCCCTACCCTTCCTTTGGCTCTTACATTCTCAGCATTATATTGCCTTTTGGGTCATCCCAGTGGTCACCGCCATCTGAAAAGAGAAGCTTCTCTTAACAAAAAGTGAGGGTAGCAGTAATATATGGGTATGAACATTAGTGCTTTAGGGTAGTTTGGTGAGAATAGCATATTCATTTAGCCACCAGACAAGAGCAGGCATTGCATTCCTAAGGCTCATGACCTCCCTACCATAGACTTAAATTTTTTTTTATTTATTTGAGAGAGAAAATGGGAGTGCCAGGGCATTCAGCTGCTGCAAACAAACTCCAGAAGCATGTGCTACCGTGTGCATCTGGCTTACATGAGTCCTGGGGAATTGAACCTAAGTCCTTTGGCTTTGCAGGCTAGCGCCTTATGCACTAAGCCACCCCTCCAATCCCCACCATAGGCTTTTGATTAGGTTTTGCAGGACCAGGCATGTATTCCCTCCCATAGAGTAGGTCTTCAGTCCAATAGAGAGCAGTTGGTTTACCCCACTACAGACATGCTACTAAAGTACCCGTTTGGCCTGCCAGGCCAAACCTGAGGCTTGCAGTGCCCACTGTTTTCACCACTGATAACTTCTGTCTCCCATAGGGCTGCATGCAGCGCAGCTTTTCCAGCTTTCAGTCAGCTGGTCTACAAGGAGGGGCTTTTCAGCTCAGCACCAGCTTGATTTCTCAGTGACCTTGCAGCCTAGGCATGTGGAGTCTTCAGCAATAGGGTCTTACCATCTATTTCTGGTGGGAAACCAAGAGCCTTGGCAATAGTCTGTCATGTTTTGGGGGCATTAGGGACCTGACCTCCCTAGCCAACAACTCATCCCTGGCACTGAAATTTTTTCATAGCAACAATCTATGGCTTCTGGGTGTGCCATTATCCAAAAACATAGGTTTCCATATGGTTTGTTCATAATATCTTAAATTTTGAGTAATCCTCCCCCCACCCATCTCTTCCTCTGACCTCACTTAGGCCTTTCCACCCCCAGTAATCTGTTTTTCTACTTACATATATACAATATTATCCCCTAAGTCCTCCCCTCTCCTCCCTCCTTTATAGCCACTTTCTGGCTTACTAGTCTCTGCTACCGAGTTTTTTTCCTACTCACATACAAGTCCAAACATTTGTAGCTCGGCTGCACATATGAGAGAGAACATGTGGCACTTGGCTTTCTGGGCCTGGGTTACCTCACTAAGAATATTCCTTTCCAGGTCCATCCATTTCCCTGCAAATTCTATAATATCATTTTTCTTTCCCACAGGATAGAACTCCATTGTATAAACGTGCCACATTTTCATTATCTTACTCATCAGCAGAGGGACATCTAGGCTGGGTCCATTTCCTAGCTGTTGTCAATAGCATGGCAATAAACAAGGCTGTACAAGTCTCTCTAAGGTAGTGGGACGAGTCCTTAGGACATGTGCCTGGAAGTGGCATAGCTGAGTCCTGGCAAATCTGATTCCAAGACTATACCAGACACATTCCCATCAACAGTGTAGAGAGTTCCTCTTTTTCCATATCTTCTCCAGCATTTTATTGTCCTTTGTTTTCTTGATGATAGCCATTTGACAGGAGTGAGATGGATTCTCAAAGTAGTTTTAATTTGCATTTCCCTGATGGCTAAGGATGTAGAACACTGTTTTTAGATCTCAATATGCCGTCTGTATTTCTTCTTTTGAGAACTCTTTATTTAGTTCCATAGCCCATTTATTAGAATTTACTTATTTATTTACTTGGGAGAGGAGAGAGAGAAAGAGGCAGACAGAGAGAGAGAGAATGGGCACGCCAGGGCCTTCAGCCACTGCACACGAACTTCAGACGCATATGCCACCTTGTACATCTGGCTTACTTGGCTCCTAGGGAATTGAACCTGTGTCCTTAAGCTTCTCAGACAAACACCTTAACTGCTAAGCCATCTCTTCAGCCCTGATACCTATTTGAGAGACTGAGAGAGAAAGAATGGGTGCACCAGGGCCTCCAGCCACTGCAAAGCAGCTCTAGATGCATGAGCCACCTTGTGCATCTAGCTCTACATGGGTCTTGGGGAATCGATCTTGGGTCCTTAGGCTTTGAAAACAAGCACCTTAACTGATGAGCCATCTCTCCAGCCCAGCATTGGGTAATTTTTACTGATAAATTACATGTATATTACCATGTGACTGTTGAACTTAAAAAGTATGTGCTTTGTATTTTAGGTTTCTTTTAGTCTAAAAATTTTCATGTGGCTCTTCTCTTTATTGCCCAGATTATTTATTTAGTTAGTTTTGAGGTTTTTATTTTTATTTTTGGTTTTTTGAGGTAGGGTTTCACTACTACGCTGACCTGGAATTCACTGTGTAGTCTCAGGGTGACCTTGAACTCATGGTGATCCTCCTACCTCAGCCTCCCAGTGCTGGGATTAAAGGCGTGTGTTACCATGCCCAGTTCTTATTTTGGGGCATTTTAATGGCTGCTTTAAAGCTGTCAGGTAATTCTAACCCATGTTTCATTTTCACATTGACACCCATCCTTCATTATTTTCATTTTTATGTGGAAATAACCACAGATCCACAGGACAGTCTAAATGCAGTGCAGAAAGATCTGGTGTAACTGTTACTTAGGTTGGTCCCAATGGTTTTACCTTATATTACTATAGTTCGGTGTCATAAGCAGTAAGGTGCAATTGATTCCCTTTGTATACATGGTTGTATTCCATTTTCTATGTGTGCAATCGCTGACGTTGATGGGGACTTACGCCATCATCACTAAGATCTCCGCAGTTTGACCTCTTTGGAGTCCCAGTACTCCCTTTTCCCGTAAGCTTAGCCCTTGGGAACCACTAATCTGTTGCCATCCCCAAATTTTATTTGAAGACTATTTGCTAAAATGCTTTTACTAAATATAACCAGATACTGTGTATGGCATTTGAGATTTTTTTCATTCTTAAAGCCCATTAGATCCACCCAGGTAGCTGCATGTGTAGGAATTGTGTTTGTTTTAATGTGCTGCACAGTATTATTTCATAGTTTATCTGTTCACCTACTAAAGGTCACTTTTGCTTTTTCCAATTCGTGGCTGTCTAGGGCAGATATAGCTTCTAAGTGTCCATGTACTTAACTTTTTTCTTTCTTGTTTTGGTTTTTCGAGGTAGGTTCTCCCTCTGGCTCAGGCTGACCCGGAATTCACTATGGAGTCTCAGGGTGGCCTCGAACTCATGGTGATCCTACTATCCTCTGCCTCCCCAGTGCTGAGATTAAAGGTGTGCGCCACCACGCCCAGCTGTACTTTCTTTTTTTACTTATGGACAATATTTTCATTGTCTGCAAACTATTGTCCTACCATTTTACATGCCTTTGTGCAATCTATAAAAGATCTGGTTTCTGGGTTGGAGAGGTGGCTTAGTGGTTAAGCAATTGCCTGTGAAGCCTAAGGACCCTGGCTCAAGGCTCCATTCCCTTCGACCCATGTAAGCCAGATGCACAAGGGGGCGCATGCATCTGGAGTTTGTTTGCAGTGGCTGGAGGCCCTGGTGTGCCCATTCTCTCCCTCTCCCTCTCCCTCTCCCCCTCTCTCTCTCCCTCTCCCCCCCCCTCTCTCTGCCTCTTTCTCTATCTGTCTCAAATAAATAAACTCTCAAATATATAAATAAAATAACCTCTCAAATAAATAGATAAATAGCAGCAATAAAAATATCTGGTTTCTTTAAATCAGCATTGTTATTTTACTTTTCATATTAATTATTCTACTGGATGTTTAATGATATGTTTCTCACTTATTTGCATATGTTAATGATCCCTCCATGTTTTTATTTGTCATCAATATATCCTCTTAGATGAAATAGCTGCTAATGTCTTCTTCCCATTTTCTGATCTGGCTTTATATTACTGTTGAGTTTCAAGTGTGGTTTGCAAATTAACCATTCATTCATTCCCAGAATTTGGCTGTTGTTTTTTTTTAAGTCCCTTAACTGGATCTTTGGTGATACAAAAGTTAATTTTGATAATTTTTAAATCAGTGAACTCTTTTGAGTTAACTTTTACATAAATCAAAGGTTTTAGGCTAAAGTTAGTAGTCTGCTTAGAGTCCTCTGTTTAATTGCTTTTCTATTTTTGTTAAAAATCACTTGTCTAGCCAGGCATGGTGGCTCACACCTTTAATCCCAGCATTTGGGAGGCAGAGGTAGGAGGATTGCCTTGAGTTCGAGGCCACCCTGAGACTACATTGTGAATTTCAGGTCAGCCTGGGCTAGGGTGAGACCCTACCTCGAAAAACCTGAGGAAAAAAAAATCAATTGTCTATCTTTGTATTGTTCTTTTTCTGTTTTTTGTTTTTTGTTTTTTCCCCTTTTTTCCTAGGTAGGGTGTCACTGTAGCTCAGGCTGACCTGGAATTCACTATGTAGTCTCAGGGTGGTCTTGGTCTTATGGTGATGCTCCTGCCCCTGCCTCCCAAGTACTGGGATTAAAGGCGTGTGCCACCAAACCCAGCTCTTTTCCTGGATTCTGTCTTCTCTTCCATAAATCATGTCTATCCCTCCATGAACAATAATATACTTGTCTTCAGTATTAGGGCTATGTAGTAAGTCTTAAAATTGTTCAAAGTGATTTCAAAATTGTTTTTACTCTTCTGTGGTTTTTACCTTTCCATATTAATTTTAGAATAAGGACCCCAGTCTATGAGCACCATATTCTCTCCATGCATTTACCTTTCAAAATTTTCTTTTCATCAGGGCTGGAGAGAGAGTGCAGCAGTTAAGTGTGCTTCTTGCACAAACACAAAGGCCTGAGGGGCCTGAGGTTGCCATAGCTCGAATGTCTAGATCCCACGTAAACCGCTGAGTGCGGCCACACGCGTGGGTAGGTGTCGTCCTGCAGGGAGCCGAGATCTGATAATTGCAGCGGTTTCCTAAGCTCTTGAATCTATAAAGAGACTGCGGCTCAAAATGAGACTGGAGAGGAGAGTGAGAGCTTGTGTCCCTTAGCATTTCACTCCCAAGCAGGTGAGCCTACGAGGTGCCCCACCACAACCACCCCCAACACACACAGAAAAAAATCTTTTCCTTAGTGTTCTGTTGTTGTCAGAATAAATGCTGTATACATGTTATTAGAGGTATACCCGAATACTCCCTTTTGGTGTGAGCAAATGTAAATAGCATTGTATTTTTAACTTCCATTTCCTCATGGCCATTGTTAATGTTTAGAAATGCAGTTGGTTTTGCATGTTAATATTTATGACTATATGATCTTGCTGAGTTCACATTCTACTTGCTTTTGTGTTTTGGTGTTTATTTTTGGGTCATCTGCAAATATAGACAGTTTAATTTCTTGGTTTCTGGTTTGTTGTCTTTTATTTCTTTGCTTTATTGAGTTACCTACACGTTACACAACTATGTGAAAGTGCTCTTGATACTTGAGAGGAAGCATTCAGTCTTTCATCACTAAGTGTTACTGTATCAGTACAAGTTTCATCAATTGAGAAAGTTTACCTCTAGTAGAGTGTTTGAGTTCTCATGAGTAAAGGTTGGGTTTTCTATACTTGTTAATATCATGTGGTGTTTTTTTTCTTTTTCTTTCTTTCTTTCTTTTTTTTTTTTATACAGTCTTATATAACCTAGGCTGGCCTTGAACTCCTGATCCTCCTGCCTCCCAAGTGCTGAGTTTAGGCTGTTCATATTTTTGAGTTGAATTGGATTACTGATTTTTTAGTGCGAGAAAGAGAGAGAGAGAGAGAGAGAGAGAGAGAGAGAGAGAGAATTGGCATGCCAGGGCCCCCAGCTACTACATTTGGACTTCAGGCACGTGAGCCCCTTGTGCGCACGGGGAACCTTGTGCATTTGGACTTCAGGTGCGTGAACCCCTTGTGCGCGTGTGGAACCTTGTGCATGTGCGTCACTGTGCGTCTGGCTTCTGTGGGACCTGGAGAGTCGAACATGAGTTCACAGGCAACTAACCACTCACCACTCGCCACTAAGCCATTTCTCCAGCCCATAACAATTTTTTAATTTAGTTTTTTTTGCAAGGAGGGGGGATGGAGGGAAGAGGCAGACAGAGAGAATGGGTGTGCCAGGGCCTCTAGCCACTGCAGATGATCTCCCTATGCATGCACCCCTTGTGCATCTGGCTGATGTGGGTACTGGGGAATTGAAGCTGGGTCCTTTGGCTTCACAGGCAAATGCCTTAACTGCTAAGCCATCTCTCCAGCTCCCCCATTACTTTCTAATACTGTATATTATTTTGTGTTCTTTGATTAAACTCTAGTTTGTAGTGATCATAATTTTTTATGTATTACTGAATTATATTTCTTAATATTTTCTTAAAGCTTATATTTATATTCATGAAAGATACTGGTCTGTAGTTTTCTTCTTATTTTAAAAATATTTTTATTTTTATTTATTTATTTGAGAGAGGGTGTAAGAGGGAAAGAATCATGCCAGGGTCTCCAGCCACTGCAAATGAACTCCAGATGCGTGTACCTCCTTGTGCATCTGGCTTATGTGAACCCTGGGGAATTGAACTTGAGTCCTTTGGCTTTGAAGGCAAGTGCCTTAACCACTAAGCCATCTCTCTAGCCCAGTTTTCTTCTTTTGTATTAACTTCATCTTTTTCATTGTTGTTGCAAGGTAGGGTCTTGCTTTAGCCCAGGCTGACCTGGAATTCACGATGTAGTCTCAGGCTGGCCTTGAACTTACAACGATCCTCCTACCTCTGCCTCCCAAGTATTAGGACTAAAGGTGTGTGCCACCATGCCCAGCTCCATCTTGTTTTGTTTTGTTTTGTTTTTGGAGGTAGGGTTTCACTTTACTATGTAGTCTCAGGGTGGCCTTGAACTCATGGCAATCCTACCTCCCAGGTGTTGGGATTAAAGACATGTGCTATTACGTCTGGCATCCGTCTTATTTTTTAAGAAACTTATTTATTTGAGTGTGTGTGTGTGTCTGTGAGAGAGAGAGAGAGAGAGAGAGAGAGAGAGAGAGAGAGAGGAGAGAGTGTGTGTGTGTGTGTGTGTGTGTGTGTGTGTGTGTGTGTGTGTGTTTGTGTCTGTCTGCCTTATCTGTCTGCCAGGACCTCTTGCTGTTGGAAATGAATTCTAGACACATGCACCACATTGTGCATCTGGTTTTACGTGATTAATGAGGAATAGAACCAGGGACAGCAGGCTCTGCATCAAGTGCTTTTAACTGCTGAGCCATGTCCCATTCCCCTCATCTTTTTATATTAGCCTGTTAGTGGATATGTAAAACTAACTTGAAGAGTCTTCTCTCCTTTTTTTTTTTCTTTCCCAAAAGGGATTGTGTAAAACTAGTGTTAAATCTTTGTTAGAATTCTCTGGAAAAAGTATTAAGTCCTGGAGATTTCTTTTTCTTTTCTTTTTGGTAAGATTTATTTTATCATGTTGGGTTACTTGTGTTTGTACTTTTAAAGGAATTGTTCATTATTTCAAAGTTTCAAATTAATGTCTAGTTTTTTTAAGATAACACTCCCTTATCACCTTTTGTGTATTTTCAGGATCTTTTTAATAGCATCTATTTTATTTTTGATATCAGTAATTTGTGTGATCTATTTTTGCTTAGTAACCTTGTTAGATATCTGTCCGTTTGATTACTATTTCAGAGAACCAGATCTCTGTTTTGTTAAGTTTCTTGTGTTTTGGTGTGTATGGTGTTATGAATATATTTGTTCTCTGTATTTTCTTTTCTCTGGTTTGCTTTACATTTAATTACCTCTTTTTTTTTCATCTCGTTTCTTGAGAAAGGAATTTAGATTGTTGATTCAGAATCATTGCTCTTTTCTGTTTGAGCAAGCAGTCACTCTACAACTGGGCTGTATCCCCAGTCCAGTCTGTTCCCAGAAGGGCATTCAGTAGTGTACAGCTAGTTGCTGTGGCTGCGTTCCACACTTGCTTTTCCTCATTTTCTTTCAGTTCAATATGTATTTGTATTTCCTTGGAGACCTATGACTTAGAAATCTGTTGTTTATTTTACGTGTGTTTGGAGGTTTTCCCATTCATCTTTTGTTTTTTGTAGTGGTTTGATAACATTTTGGTTAGAGAACACAGGGTATGATTTCAATTCTTTTAAATGGTTGAGATTTGAGTTGTGACATAGGATATAGTCCATTGAAGCATTTCGTGAGGGCTTGTGAAGAATGCAGGCTGTTTGGGGTGGAATGAAGGCTCAGTAATGCCAGTGGGTTCTGTTGACTTGTGGCGCCGAGCTTGTCTCGCTGGTCTTCTGTCCGGCTCTGTCAAGAGTGGACTGGTTTTTTTTTTTTTTAAATTTTGTTTATTTTTATATATTTATTTGAAAGTGACAGAGAGAAAGAGGTAGAGAGAGAGAGAATGGGTGCGCCAGGGCCTCCAGCCCCTGCAAACAAACTCCAGACGCGTGCACCCCCTTGTGCATCTGGCTAACGTGAGTCCTGGGGAGTCGAGCCTCGAACTGGGGTCCTTAGGCTTCACAGGCAAGCGCTTAACTGCTAAGTCATCTCTCCAGAGAGATACTCCGCTCTGGAGTATTTAAACATTATGTAAAATTGCGCATCCATCTATTTCCCTTTTCATTTCTGTCAGTTTTTGCTTCACTTAATTTCTAGTGCCTTTTTTTTTAACATACACGCTTAAGACTGCCTTATCTTCTTTGTGGATTACCTCTGGTATAATGAGGGTAATTGTCTAGTTTTCTTCACTCTGAAGGCGACTTTAACTGATGTTAAAGTGCCCATTCCACCTTTCCATTGAGTAATGTTTGCATACTCTATCATTTCCCATTGTCTCATTTTCAACTTAATGTGTATGTTTACCTTTGAAGTGAATTTCTCTTTTCTTTATCTTTTTTTTTTTTAAGTGAATTTCTTCTCTGAGTGGATAATGCTTCTTGTGACACTAGTTTTTCATACATGTCTCTTATGTTGGTGAAGTTCTATTCCTAGTTTATTGAGTAGTTCTTTTTTTCTTGTTTGTCTGATTTGTTATCATGTAAGGATGTGTACCTTTTTTATATTTGTTTATATGAGAGGGAGAGCAAGAGCACTAGAGCCTTTTGCCACTGCAAATGAACTCCGGATGCATGTTCGCTTCGTGCATATGGCTTTGCATGGGTACTGGAGAACTGAACATGAGCTGGCAGGCTTTGCAAGCAAGCACCTTTATCCACTGAGCCATCTGTCTACTCCAGTGTTTATTTTATTTTACTTTTGGTTTTTCAAGGTAGGTCTCACTCTAGCCCAGGCTGACCTCGAAGTCACTATGTAGTCTCAGGGTGGCCTTGAATTTACAGTGATCCTCCTATCTCTGCCTTTCAAGTGCTGGGATTAAAGGCATGCGCCACCATGCCTGGCTTCCACTGTTTACATTTTAAAGTGTTTTATCTGTGTGCAATGAGCTGTTTGCTCTTGATTGGTTTGGTGTATTATATTGTAGATTTTTGCATGTTAAATCAACCTTGAATTCTTGTTATAAATCTTCTTGGTCCTGGTCTATAAGCCTTTTCATATTCTGTTGTATTCTCTTTGCTAGTGTTTTGTTAGGCTTTTTTATGCCTATATTCAAGTTTCCAAAACTATAATACATAATTTTAGTTTTGATGTCTTTGGTTGTTTTTTTTATCGTGTGTGTGTGTGTGTGTGTGTGTAGGGGTGTTGCACGTGTGAGTGTGTGCAGGTACACGTGCATGTGGAAGTCAGAGGAAATCCTCGGGTGTTGTCCATCATGCGCCATCCAGCTTTTATTTTATTTTTTGGTCTTTTGAGGTAGTCTCATTGTAGCCCAGGCTGACCTGGAATTCACTATGTAGTCTCAGGGTGGCCTCGAACTCAGGGCAATCCTCCTACCTCTGCCTTCCGAGTCCTAGGATTAAAGGTGTGTGCCACCACACTTAGCCCATCCAGCTTTTTAAAGACAGGGTCTCCTACTGGCCCAGAACTTGCCAGATAGGCTAGACTGGCTGGCCTGTTTCTGCGCCTCCAGTGCTGGGCTGACGCCACCACCCTCTGCTCTTTCATCTGGGTTTCTGGAGATCAAACTGTCCTGCGAGATTTGGTATGTTGTAGATGTTCTGTTTGTGGAATGCATACACGTATGCATGGGTATTCCGATGTGTGTCATGTGTGCATGTCAAGGCCCTGGTTGGTGTCAGATGTCATGCTCTATTATTCTCCACCTCACTTTGAGATAGGATTATTATTTACATGGCATATCTTTTTGTCTTTTTGAAATTAAGAAAACATTTATTTGCAAGCAGAGAGAAACAGAAGAGAGACTGACAGAAAGAATGGGTGCACCAGGGCCTCCAGCTGCTGCAGATGAACTCCAGGTGCATGCACCACTTTGTGCATCTGGCATTATGTGGGTACTGAGGGATTGAACTTGGGTGGTTAGGCTTTGCAAGCAAGTACCTTAACTACTGAGCCATCTCTCCATCCCCCTAAAATATTTTTATTTATTTATTAGAGAAAGACAGGGAGGCAGACAGAAAGAGAGAGAGAGAGAGAGAGAGAGAGAGAGAGAGAGAATGAATATGGGCATGCCCACCACAAATGAACTCCAGATGCTTGTGCCACTTTGTGCATCTGGCTTTATTTGGGTACTAGGGTATCAAACCTGGGCTTTCAGACTTTGCAAGCAAGCACCTTTAACTGCTGAGCCATCTCCAGCCCAAATCCTTTTATAGTTGAAACAATTATTTTTCAGCTCCATAATTCCTGTTTGAGTGCTCTTATGAATTCCTTTTTCTAGGTTGCTAGTTCTTGTGTTTTTCATGTCAATTTTCCTATTTCCTTTATTTATTTACTTTTTTCTTTTGCAGTAGATTCTCACTATCTAGCCCATACTGATTTGGTACTCAATTCTATAGTTCCAGGGTGGCCTCCAGCTCACAGTAATCCTCCTACTTCTGCCTCCTAGTGCTGGGTTTAGCTAGCTGACTTGGGAACAAGGTACTCTGTCTCTGCCTGTCATCTCACCATAGACCTAGAATTAGAGACACCTGCTGTGGAGTCTGCCTTTACATGGGTGCTGGGGTTCTGACCTTAGGTACTCGCTTTTACGTGGTAGTGGGCTATCCTCTGAGCCAGCCCTCATTTATAATTTGCGTGGCAAATGGGTTATCTACTGAGGTGATCTATTTTATTCCTCTGATTAGGAATAAAATTGAGGGGGTCTGTCTCTGTATATCTGATTTTTTTAATTGAAAACTAGCCATTTTACTGTTACAATATGTTAACTTTGGAAATCAGGGTAGATTGTCTTCATTTCCCAGAGGGATTTGTTTGTTTTTGTGATAGGGTCTCATCGATCCCAAGCTGACTTTTAACTCACTGTGTAGCTGAGCATGACTGTCAACTGCTAGTCTTCTTTCCTGTGCCCCAGAGTGCTGGGGTTCCAGGCTGCGCCACCAAACTCAGCTTATGTGGTGCCGGGCCTTGAACCATGCTAGGCAAGGACTTTGGCAACAGCTGTATGCCCAGACCCGGTTAATTGTTGGTGGCTATAGTGATCCATTTGTTTCATGAGCTTTTCAGATTGTTTTTGTGAAGTGTTCCTTATTGATGCTAACATTTGTATTCAGCCAGTGGTCAGAATTTTTAAAAATGTTAGACGTGCAAACATAGACAAAAACATAATAAAGGCTCGCAAAATGCAAAACAATAAAACCCACAAAAACTTCATAATCACCAAAAGAGAGAACCACCTCTCTTAGTCTTTGCAGATTTGTTCTTTTCTTAACAGGGCTGGGGTTGAACTCAGGGCCTCATGTGAGCTAGGCAGGCGAGCACTGACCAGCTGCAGATTCATTCTGTGCTGAAGCGTTCCTTCACCGTGCCGGCCAGGCTTGCTGTTTCAGGATTAGCCTGAGGTGAGAGCTCTGGGCATTTTTAGGGTTTTTTTGAACATGCCTTTTTGCCTCAGCATGTAGGTGGCTTTCTAAATTCTGTCTAATACATGACTGCTTGTGAGTGCTCAGATTCCTCAGATAGTCTCCCTAGCTTCTCCTCTGGGACTACCTAGGTGGTCTGTTGTGTGGGATCTGAAGTCCCTCTTCTGCTTCGGATCATTTGCTTCAGTTGTCAATGGGCCTTTGAGGCATTTATGAGCTGTTTTTATTATTATTTTTGTTTATTTATTTGAGAGCGACAGACAGAGAGAGAGAATGGGAATGAATGGGCACACCAGGGCCTCCAGCCACTGCACATGAACTCCAGACACGTGTGCCCCCTTGTGCATCTGGCTAACGTGGGTCCTGGGGAATCGAGCCTCGAACCGGGGTCCTCAGGCTTCACAGGCAGGCACTTAACCGCTAAGCCATCTCTCCAGCCCTGAGCCATTTTTTGAAGATACCTTTTGCTTCTTTGCCTGCAAGCCTCTGGTTTTCATAGCTCCTACAAAACTATTTTAGATATTATCTGGTGTATGTGTGCACGCATGCATGTGTGTGTGCTGGTTTATTGTTGGGAAAGGAGCTTGAAGCTTCCTAGTCTACCAGTTTGCTGACATCAGATACTGCCTTAAGTGAAGCCGAGCATGTTGGTGCATTCCCTTAACTGTAGCGCTTGGGAAGCTGAGGCAGGAGGATCTTAAGTTTGAGACCAGCCTGGCTTATCTATAGCAAGACCCAAAAACAAACATGTCACAAAAAGGTGAAATATAAGTATAAATATAAAGCTTACATTTTAGGGGCTGAAGAGGTGGCTCAGCAGTTAAAGGTGCTTGCCTGAAAAGCCTGCTAGTGCAGGTTAAGTTCCCTAGTACACACGGAAAGCCAGATGCACCAAATGGCTCATGCATACGGAATTTGTTTGCAGTGGCAAGACCCTCTCGCTTCCTCACAAATAAATTAATATATTTTTTGCCGGGCGTGGTGGCGCACGCCTTTAATCCCAGCACTCGGGAGGCAGAGGTAGGAGGATTGCCATGAGTTCAAGTCCACCCTGAGATGACAGAGTTAATTCCAGGTCAGCCTGGACCAGAGTGAGACCCTACCTTGAAAAACCAAAAAAAAAAATAAATAAATAAAATAAAATTAATATATTTTTTGCCAGGCATAGTGGCATACACCTTTAATCCCAGCTCTCAGGAGGCAGAGGTAGAAGGATCACCATGAATTTGAGGCCACCATGAGACTACATGTGGAATGAATTCCAGGTCAGCCTGAGCTAGAGACCCTGCTTCAAAAAACCAAAACAATAATAATAATAAGAAGAAGAAGAATAGCAAATAAAATAAATATATATTTTTAAAAGCTCACATTTTAATTACTTCTAAAATGCACATAACTTACTGCAGTAAGGCATTCATACATTGTTCATTTCTGAGCAGTGTCATCTGAAGTACAAAATGATTTGGCTTCTGCATTCATTCTGTTTCCTGCTGTTCTGTTTTCATTCCCCTACCTTGGTTAATGAAATCACTGTCTATGCTTATGGAGTAGAAGATATAATACAATCATTCTTTTTTTTTTTTTTTGGTTTTTCGAGGTAGGGACTCACTGTGGTCCAGGCTGCCCTGGAATTAACTCTGTCATCTCAGGGTAGCCTTGAACTCATGGCAATCCTCCTACCTCTGCCTCCTGAGTGCTGGGATTAAAGGCGTGTGCTACCACGCCCGGCTCATTCTTTATAAAAATATTTTACTTGCAAACACACACACACACACACACACATACACACACACACACACACACACACACACACACAGAGAGAGAGAGAGAGAGGGGGGGGGGGAAAGGATGGGCATACCAAGGCCTTTTAGCTGCTTTAAATGAACTCCAGATGCAAGTGCAACTTTGTGCATCTGGCTTACGTGGGTACTGGGGAATCGAATCCAAGTCGTTAGCTTTGCAGGCAAGCACCTTAACCACTGAGCAGTCTCTCCAGCCTGTCGAACACTTAGACTCATGTAATCATTTTAACCTGCCCTGTTCCTCTTTAGCAATTCATCTTTTATTTTTGCTTCTAGTGCTTCGAATTTCTCATTTACCCCAGGTTAGTTCATGCTTTTATCTTGTTGTGATTGTGTTACTCCACCACCCTGCAATATAGCTCCTCTTTCCAAATACATTTTATAGTCTTAACATGTCATCTTTTTCAATTGCTAGACTTCACTAAATTAAAGAGCAATTATGTCATTCTCATCCTTCCCCCAAATTCCTTTGGTTCCAAAATTCTTAGTCTGGTATATATGTCATACTTTCAACATTCTGCATTCGTTCTCACACTTATCTCTTGAACTTCCTCCTCCTCTCCCTTTTCATTTAAGAATATGCTATTCTCATTTTGTATCTCAATGGCCATATCTTATCTTCATCTTATTCCTTCTGAGTTCTATTTTTTAAGGTTCAGCTCACATTTGTTTTCTCTGTGGTGCCCCAAATATGTATATGTGTGTGTGTGTGTGTGTGTGTGTGTGTGTTTTCATGCTCAGGTATGTGTACATGAGTGTGAAGACCAGAACATAAATAACCTTAGATGTTACAACATCCACTCTGCTTTGGTACAGGTTTTCATTGACTGGGGGCTCACAAATCAGACTGACTAGCCAGTGGGCTATAGGAATCCTCTGTTTCTCCAGTGCTGGGTTTATAGGCATGTGATAGTTTTAAAAAACATGGTGTGATGGCTTATTTTAGCTTGTCATCTTGGTAGGATTTAGCATCGCCATGGTAACAAATCTCTGTGAGGGATTTTCTAAATTAGGTTGAGATGGAAGGACCCATCCTACCTATGGGGAGTACTGTTCCATGGCTTGGGATCTCTGACTGAATACAAAGGAGGGAGTGAGCTGAGCAGTAGCATTCATCTCTCTACTTCCTCCTGTTGATGTGATGATGCAGTGCTGGTTTCCCGTGCCTTCCCTGCCATGATGGACTCTACCCTCCGGAACTGTTAAGCCAGAATAAACTCTTTCCCTACCTATGCTGTTCTCTGTTTCATCACAGCAATGAGAAAGTCACTGATGCACTTGGGTACTGGAGATTGAATTCAAGTGCTCAGGCTTATAAGGCAGGCACTTGGCCCAATGAGCTATACTCCCCTAGTCCCAATATTTGGTCTTACATTTGCTTTTTTCACCTGTTCTGAACTCCTAAGAGATAGGAAGGGTTTGAGGGAGAGAGCATGTGTGTGAGAGAGAATTGGCACACCAGGACCTCTGGCCACTGCAGTCAAACTCCAGGCATGTGTGCCACCTCGTGTGCATGTGTCACCTTGTGCATCTGGCTTACATGGGTTCTGGGGAGTCGAACTTGGGTTCTTAGGTTTCCCAGGCAAGTGCCTTAACTGCTAAGCCATCTCTCCAGCCTACATGTATATAATATTTTTGATCATATTTATTGCACTGCTTTTACCCTGCCTAACTCCTTCTGAACTTCCAAACTAGTCCTGTGCCTACTTTCATATGTTTTGTATGCATGAGTATGGGGTGGGGTGTTATTTAATTCTTACCAGAGGCTACACCACTGAAGAAAATGATTCCTGTCTTCTCCAGCAGAATTCAACTACCAGTAGTTCCTCATGGCACCCAGGGTGGGTCTTGTGAACCTCTCCACCATCTGTGATGGAAAGTTGGTGGGCCCAGTCTTGTGCAGGTCTTAAGAAACCACAGGTGCTACAAGTTCCCAAGCATACAGACATTTCACAGCACTCCTCCCCATCCTTCAGTTGTTACATTGTTCTGCCCTCCTTTTCCAAGAGTCTTGAATAGAGTGCTGTAGCTGTCTTATTTAGGGCTGAGTACTACACAGCCACCTATGCTCAGCACCTTGAGCAGTTATGTGTGTCTGCATTGACAGACACCCACTGCAGGAAGAATCTTCTCTGCTTCTCTGACCCACACTAGAGCTGCATGGTCTGGGGGCATGAGCATGAGCGTTTCATAGGCCACTGACATGCCCATTTAGCACAACTATAGTAGGAGCTTCCTCCCTAGGACCTGTTTCCTCACCAAGCCATGGATTTACAGTGTCCGACACGAGTCCCATCATGTCAGATCCTGCCAGAAAGCAGCTGTTGTCCCTGTGACAGTTGTGCCACTGTTGTGCCGGCAGCGCTTCCTGCCTGGCAGGTCAGTATTACAGCAGACAGGGTGCATTTCTGGGAAACACCGTTGATAAATTTTCTCCCTCAGCAGACTGCCCAGCTCGTAGCCCTGTGAATGCTAGTAAGCAGGGAGGAAGCTTCAGCTCAGCTCCCTCTTCACTTCCCTGTCCCACAACCCAAGCGTGAGCCAACTTGAGCAGTGGGTCTGGCCATCTAGTTCTGTGGGCAACCAAGAGCAGTGGCAGTAGCCTGTATTGTTTTAGGATCTTCTGGGGCCTCCCTGACTAACCACACCTGGAATTTTTATTTAATAGACTTTGGATTTCAGGAATAATATTATCTGCTCATGCAAAATACTTCCACTGCAGTTACTTTTTTTGTTGTTGCTGGGAAAAACACCCTGCCAGAAATAGCTTATGGGAGAAAGGGTGTATTTCAGGCTGATAGAATCCAGGGGAAAACACCATCAGTGGTGGAGGAAGCTGGCTCAGTTCAGCATCCCCAGCAGACAAAGAGAAGCCAACACCCGCAAGCACCAACAGCCAAGAAACACAAACAGCCGGAGCTCAGCCTGCTCTGAACACACCCAGTGACATCTCCTCCAGCAGGCTGCTAGAGACTTGTGTAGGAAGCTTAACTTTAATCACAAAAGCAACAACAAAATCCCTGAGGCTATGGGAGTCATACATTCACATTCAGACTTACATTTTTAAAAGTTAGCTTATAAAGTAGTAGATTTCCGTATGTCTTTTTCATACATCCTTAGTTTTTTAAAAATATTTTATTTTTACTTATTTGAGAGATACAGAAATAGGCAGGTAGAGAAAGAGAATGGGGGCACTGTAGGGCCTGCAGCCACTGCAAACAAACTCCAGATGCGTGTGCCCCCTTGTGTATCTGGCTTATGTGGGTCCTGGGGAGTCGAACCTGGATCCTTTGGCTTTGCAGGTAAGCGCCTTAACTGCTAAGCCATCTCTACAGCCCCCATCCTTATTTTTGATTACACTGCTTCCACTCCCTGCTCCCTCACCATACCCCAACTTCATCTTAAAGCTTTTCACTCCCAGTAGTCTTCCCCACCTGCCCTTCATATCGCAAGTGTTGCTGATCGCCCCCAAGGCCTCCACTCCCCATAGACCTTTGCTCGCTGCCTGGTCTCTGCAGGGATTCACTATTCCTTAAACACATAAGTCAAAACATTCGAAGCTAGAATCCACACATGAGAGAGAATGCATTGCATTTGTCTTTCTGGGCGTGGGTTACCTCAGTCAACATGGTCTTTCTTTGTACAGTTCATTTTCCTGCTGTTAAATTCACCAATTTAAAATGAGGCTATTCTTAACAATTGCTATAAGTACGTGTGTATGTGTATGACGTGTGTGCTCATGTTTGAGGGTGCAGGGGTGTGTGTGCCATGGTGTGTATGACCTTGGGTGTCAGCCATCGCCTTTCACTGTGCTTGAGACCTTTGCTGTGTTTTCTGTTGCATACCCTAGGGCAGCTGCCTTGCAGGCTTCTGCCATTCTTCTGTCTCCACCTCCACCTCGTAGGAGCCCTGGAATTCTTACAGATGTGCACACTCCTGCATCTGGCTTTGTGCACACTTGTGGTGATCCAAACTCTGCCCTCATGCTTACACAGCAAGCACTGCTTGCACTGAGTTATCTCCTCAGCCCTCATGAGCATTCTCTCAGGATGTTGAGCAAGGTGGCCCAAAGTAAGCTGTTGAGGCAGTCTGAATATGAATGTTCATGCTCCCGCTGGAGGCAGATCGAAAGGCAGGTGCATAGAGGACAAGTCATATGTGGACGTAGTAGCAGGCGAAGCCTTGCTACTTGCACACAGAGGAAGTGGGGCAGAAGAGGCATATCGGCAGCTGCCATCGTGAGTTGTTCTAGGTAGCGTGAAGCACTTTGCTTGTATGATAACTGTCCTTAAGAAAATTGGCAGGAATATAATAATCAGTGGTGAAACAGATTTTAGTTATATTTAATACCAATTTGCTAAAATTCTCTTAATTTACTTTTATGTTATAGTTGATTTTCAGAATCTTATGTCTTAAGATTATGAAGATTTTTTGTTGTTGTTTTACGAGGTAGGGTCTCACTCTGACCCAGGCTGACCTAGAATTCACTATGTAGTCTCAGGGTGGCCTCGAACTCACAGAGATCCTCCTATCTCTGCCTTCTGAGTGCTGGAATTAAAGGTATGTGTCACCACACTCAGCTTATGAAGATTTTTTTTTTCGTTCAGTTTTTATTAATTTATTTGAGAGTGACAGAGAGAGACACAGAGAGAGAGAGAATGGGTGCACCAGGGCCTCCAGCCACTACAAACGAACTCCAGACGCATGCGCCCCCTTGTGCATCTGGCTAACGTGGATCCTGGGGAACCGAGCCTCGAACCAGGGTCCTTAGGCTTCACAGGCAAGCGCTTAACCTCTAAGCCATCTCTCCAGCCCTATGAAGATTTTAAACATTCTTCTTAAATCCTATGTTTTCAAAATTAGGCAGCATTCTTTGAGTAATAATTTGTTTTTTGTAAGCTCTGGTCTTGCTGTCATAATTTACTTATTTCTCAAAAATTATGTATTAGAGTTTAGAATAATAGTCATTTCAATTTTGGGAATTTACCTAAAAATGAATGTTTGTTATACATGATGTTTTATCTTTTCTACTTACCTTTAGATTTTCATATCTTGTAATGAATTTAATCTTAATTGCTATTTTATTTGAGACTCACGTCTTAGAACTATTTGGAAAAGTTCACAGCAGTCTCAGTTGAATAATTTTCTTCTGCTTCTCTTTTTAATTTCTGTTATGATAATGCATTGACCATTTCTCCATATCACTGATCTACTTTAGATTTTTTTTTAATAAAATGTTATATGTGCAATTAATTCTACCTGTATTTGTGTGCGTGAACATTACTTAATATCAGTTTGTTAAATAAGACATTGTAAACATGTCTTGCCTATGTTACTAGCTTCTTTTTTTAAATTTTTATAATGTATTTTATTTATTTGAGAGAGAAAGAGATAAAGAGGCAGATAGAGAGAATGGGCATACCAGGGCCTTCAGCTGCTGCAAAGGAACTCCAGATGCACACGCCACCTTGTGCATCTGGCTTACCGGGGTCCTTTGGCTTTGCAGGCAAGTGCCTTGACTGCTAAGCTATCTCTTCAGCCGACTAGGTTCTTTGAAAGAAACTAATAAACCAGTTTAGTGCTGTTGCAGCAAAGAATTTAGCTATGCAACTCTTTAGCATGCACTGGCCTCTTACATGTGCTGTCCCCTACATTCCCACGTTCGTTGTTTGAGCTCAGTGACGAGCACGTGAAAGGAGAGGGTAGGTTTTTTTCATGCTTCAATGGTAAAATAAAACGAAAAAGCAGTAGAGTGATATGTACTGTGAATTGGGTTTGTACTTGTTCATTTCTGCTAAGATCCTGAGTATTTTTTACTAGAATATGACCATTAGGTCATACAGAAATCTTATTCGTCATTATTTTATAGACTATTTTATAGAATAAAGGAAGGGTTCCTTGTGCTTACGGCTGGGTATTCACAATGCTCACACTGCAACCTTCCCATGTTACTAAAGTGGAAGCCTGCATGCTGTGCTTTTAGTCTAGTGTCCTAACTTCCCATAGCCTTACTTGTTACATGGTGTAGATTATGCTAGATGAATATCTTCTCATTGGTTTTATTTCTCTGATTAAATCATAGACTTTGCTTATGGATGATGCTGAAGAGAATAAACTATCCCATGCTGCTATAAAATTAAAGCTTTCCTCACCACCATAGTAGTATGAATGTCTTAAGCTCTCTCTTTTAAAATGATTATATATTAAAAAATTTTTTTTTAATTATTTGTTAATTTCTTTGAGAAAGAATGAGCATGCCAGGTCCTCCAGCCATTGCAAATGAACTCTAGAAGCATGTACCATTTTATGCATTTGGCTTACCTGGGTTCAGGAGAATTGAAGCTGGGTCCTTAGACTTTGCAGGCAAGTACCTTAACTATTAAGCCACAATTAGATCTTTTAATTAGCTAACAAAAAAGTAGGTTTCTGTCATACCCTCTTTAGTTTTAGTTGTTCACTCCCCTCTCTCCTTCCTTTCCCTTTAGACCCTTGTACCCTTGTATTCTGTCCTTCCACTTGCCTGTCTGCTATCCCCTCCCCTAACTCATCCCCACTTCTTTCTCTCCAAGCCTCAATCTAGCTACCCAGAGACTACTATTGATGCTTACTACCTTACAAGCAAATTCAGCTCTTCCAAGCTAGCATCCACATGTACAGGAGAACAAATGGTGTTTGTCTTTCTGAACCTGAGTTACCTCATTTAGTATAACTCTACATGGATCAGACAATTAGACGAAAAAGTAGGTAGAATATTCCAATAAGCATAGATATAGACTTTTTCTGAATAGAACTCCAGTACCCAGGAAATAAGACAAACATACTCAACAATGAGATCTCCTGAAAGTAACACCCCCCCACACACATAAACTATTTATTATACAGCTAAGGAAACTTATCAACCAAATCATTCTGTCTGGTAATTTTGGGTTTGGAGTGTTGTTTTTCCAAAGCCTTCAGATGAATCATTAAGTTATTTACTTGAAATTTGAATTTTTCTGTTTTTGTGTTGTAGGCAGTTAGAACTCTAAGCTTCCCCCTTAATGACAGTGACTGCCTTCATTGTGTCCCATAAGTTTTGGTATGTTCTGTTTTCATTTTTATTCAGTTCTAGGAATGTTTTGATGTTCTTCCTGATTTCTTGATTGATGACCCATTTATTATCTAGTAATGTGTTGTTAAGTCTCCAGGATTATGTGTATTTTCTGGTCTTTCTCTTATTAATGTCTAGCTCTTTTTGATGTTATGATACAATACAAAGAATTACTTCATTTTTCCTGAATTTGTTGAGACTTACTTTGTTTCCTAATATATTACCTATTTTAGAGAAGGTTCCATGCACTGAAGAGAAGAATGTGTATTTTGTAAAGTTTGGATAGAATCTTCTGTAGATGTTTGTTAGGTACATTTGATCTGTGGTATTATTTAGCTCCATTGTTTCTCTATTTTCTGTTTGTCTATTAGCAGCAGTGGGCTATCAAAGTCACCTGCTACTATTGTGCGGATGTATGTCTGATTTTATATGTAATAGACTTAGCTTTATAAAATTTGGTGTTCCTGTATTTGGTGTAAGTATAGGATTGTCATATCCTCATGGTGAATTTGTTCCCTTGATCATTATAAAGTACCCATTTTATGTCTTCTGATTACTTTTGGTTTGAAATTACCCAGCCCTGCTTGTTCCCTGTTTCCATTTGCTTGGATTATTTTCCCCCATCTTTTCACTGTAGGGTGGTGTCTGTCTTTTTGAGAGTAAGGTGGGTTTCTTGAAGACAATAAAAGGATAGATACTTTCTTTGTTATCCAGCTTGCTCATTGGTATCTTTTTATTTATTTATTTTTTTGTTTTGTTTTCGAGGTTGGGTCTCTAGCTCAGCGTGACCTGAAATTCACTATGTAAAACTCACCGATCCTCCTACCTCTGCCTCCTGAGTGCTGGGATTAAAGGCATGCACCACCATGTCTGCCTGATTGGTATCTTTGGATTGGGGCGTTAAGTCCATTCATATTCAGAGTCATTATTGAAAGGTGTGGGTTAATCTCTTGCCATGTTCATAACTTTGTGGAGTTGATATTTTCTTGATCATTTGATTCAACAACTGTTCTGGTTTTGATTATGCCACCCCCCCCCCCCCCCCCCCGTAGCCTTCTGAGTATGTTTGTTTCTTCAGATAATTCCATCCGTTACTCTCTGTTGGGCTATCTGAGTGCTCATATATTCATATAGATGCCTTTTTGTGGAAAATTTTTCTTCCTCCTTTTATTATGAGAGATAATTTTGCTGGGTATAGTAGTTTAATTAGCAGCCTTACTCTTTCAATGTTTGAAATACTTCATCTATTTTAGTTTCCATTGACAAATTGACTGTTATTCTGATAGGTTTAACTTTGTTATGTTTCTTGCTGCAGCTCTTAGTACCCTTTCTTTGTTTTGTGTGTTTATTGTTTTAAGTACAATGTGACATGGGGAATTTCTCTTCTGGTCCTATATAATTGGTGCATTTTCTGTCTCTTGTACCTGGATGGACCTTTCTTTCATAAGGTTTAGACACCTCTATAATTTTATTGAAAAAATATATTTTTTGGTTTTTCAAGGTAGGATCTCACTCTAGTCCAGGCTGACCTGGAATTCACTATGTAGTCTCAGGGTGGCCTCAAACTCATGGTGATCCTCCTACCTCTGCCTCCCGAGTGCTGGGATTAAAGGTGTGCACCACCACACCCAGCTTATTGAAAATATTTTTTTATGTCATTGACCTGGCATCCTTCCCCTTCTTTTATGCCATAGTTTGCACAACATTCTTTTTAAGGTGTTCCATGTGTCTCTCATGATATGCTCATATATTTTTCTGAACTTGCCCTTAATTTTGGCATCCTGTTCTATTTTCTTGTTCTGCCTTGTCCTCAAGTCCTGATATTCTGTCTTCCACATGGTCTGTTCTGTTGGTATGGCTTTCCTGGGAGCTTTTCAGTTGATTTATATCAACTTTTGTTCCCATCTGGTTTTTCATTAGCATATCCTTTTCACTAAGCTCCATTTTCATTTCTTGGTTTTAATTTCTCATTTTATTTAGTTGATTGTGTTCTCTGTAGTTGATTCAGACACTGGTTGATATCTTCTTTGAATTCATTCAGGTATCTCTTGAGTTCTTGATTGTTTGAACTCTCTTGGATTTTGTTCATATTTTTGTTCATGTCCTTCTTAAGGTTATATATTATATGTGCTTTATCTTACTTGTGTTTTAGAATTCTTTATCTAGAATTTTATTTCAGTCGTTATTGTTGTTGACTTTGACTATGGGAATAGGCATTCTTGGTGGGGATATCTTGCCTTGATTTCTTGTGTTACTTGTTTTTTGCAGGTGTTTGACCATCTGGAGATAATCTCTTTGTCTTGTCATGAATGTAATAGTGAATCTCTACTGGGGACATAGGGTTCTCTGGGCCTGGGTCTATTCCCATAATAGACACACTCTAGATTTTGGGAAAGGGAGAATGGGACTGCAGACTCACTGTGCCTGGCCCATTACTTCTCTATTCGGTCTTTATACACCTGCATAAGGGGGGGACGGGCTGAGTGTAAGGTCATTGGGGGTCTGCCTCTGCCCAATGTGCCTGGTTCTGACTCTGAGTGGCCTACTGAACCTCATGTTTTACTAACTAGTATTTAGCTAAGACCTTGTAAAATATTTTTAGTCACAGATGTAGGTTTTTAATGAGTGCCTATGAAATGAAGATAAATGCAGTAGTCAGGGGAAGTGAAATGTAAAATGTTAAGTCTTTATGAAGACAAATGTACATGAATTATAATTACTTGCAGGTAGGCTCCCCTGCCTGGCAGATTTAGAAAGTGAAAAAAAATTACAAAATACAAATTTTATCTTTCCTACTAATTATATAACTTTAGTAAGGGTGTTAAATGAACACAAGGTTATTGAAGAAGGGGAATTAGCTATTGCTAAAATAGATTTTATTACTTTTACAAACAAAAGCATTCTGATGTGCTCCCAAAGTTAACTGTTTGTCTATTTCTTTAGGATGGATTGGATGCTTTGGTTTATGACTTGGATTTTCCTGCCTTAAGAAAAAACAAAAATATTGACAACTTTCTAAGCAGATGTAAGTAATTTTTTTTTTGTAGAGGTTGAAGATAGTTTGCATATAATTACATATCAGATATTTCAACCCCTTCTTGTTTTCTTTTGGTTACTTTTAATTTCATAAATAATTTCTATATAATATTTAGAAAGTTTGGATGCCTAACAAGAAACTCTAAGATGTAATTTATAGAGAAGGCGATTAAAACAAATAATTACAATAAGTATGTTTTTAAAAATGCATAGTACATATTTAAGCTTTAACACTATTTGTTCCTTATTTTTATTTGTTAAAGTCAATTATTACATTTAAAAACTTTAGGTAAGAATTGATTCCAAGTGAAAACCCCTCTTAAATTGTGGATTTTTCTCTTGAAAGATGTTTTTGTTTTGCAAGTTTTTTCCCTTAAAATTTGTATTTCAGATTTTGATATCATTTTAAATGTTATTAAGTAACTTACTAGCTTAAGAGTTTTAAAAAGTTAATAGTAATATGTGGATTGTGAAATTTTTCCTACCTAATTTATTTCTTTTCCTAAACTATATATGCTCATGCATTTGGGTTAGGTTAACTTTTTTATCCGTTTTTCCAATTTCTAATTTCACATCAGAGTTTTACTGCCTATTTTGTACTTTTTCTTCAAAAAACAGGATCAGTCTTAATTTAGGGGGAGGCAGAAGCAGGCCTCGAACACCACCAGCCTTGCACACATTGTGCAAGGCTCCATTATTTAGATACATTCCCAGCCCATTGAATTGGGAACTTTTTAACTTATATTATTAATTTCTCAATCCTATATTACATGAAAATACTGCTTGGTTTTGTTTGTCTGTTTACTTGCTAACATAGTGGAATAACCAAAAAAATAGACTATTTCTTATCTGCTGGGTGATTAGTTACTTTGCTTTTGCTGTGACAAAAATAACTGTCAAGAAGCAACTTAAAGGAGGAAAATTTCTAGTGGCTTACAGTTTGAGGGGATGCAGGCTGTCATGGCCAGAAAGTCATACCAGCAGAAACATAGAGCAACTGGTGACATTCAGTCCACAGTGAGGCAGCTGAGAGCAATGAATGATGGCGCTCAGCTTGACTTTCCTCTTTAGCTCTGTCCAGGGCAATAGCCCATGGGATGGTTCTGTACGGGGGCAGGGGGAGGGCTTCTCACTTCAGTCAACCAGATCTACACATTGCCTCACAGACAAGCCGAGCAGTTCGTGTTCATGGTGATTGGAAAGCCTGTCTAGCTGGCAGTATTGACCGTCACAGTGGTAAGGCCAAGTGTAAGTGCTCATTAGTACAAAAGTAGACTAAAATAGAGCGAGTGATATCAGAGCACAGTTTTTCTGAACTTGTTACTCCTTTATTTTTAATTTTTTTTAGTTTTCTTTCATTTCATTTCTTTCATTCACATGATAGGGTCTCACACTGTAGCCCAAGCTGACTTCAAACTCAGGGCAATCCTGTCTTAGTTCCCTGACTGCTTGGATTATAGCTGTGAGTCACCATGTGCAGTTTCTCTTTGTTTGGTACTTTGTTGGTTTCATAAGTGTGCCTGTATATTACCTTACCTACAGAATCAAGTGAAAGTGAAAATCTAAAACCTTTAAATAGTAATCATACAATTTATTTGAATTTTTTTCTTTGCTTTTCGAGGTAGGGTCTCACTGTGGCTCAGGCTGACCTGGAATTAACTATGTAGTCTCAGGGTGGCCTTGAACTCACAGAGATCCTTGTACCTCTGCCTCCTGCGTGCTGGGATTAATGGTGTGCACCACCACACCCAACATTTATTTGGATTTTTAAACTTTTATTTTATTTTTCTTTGAGAAAGAAAGAATGGGCACACCAGGGCCTCCAGCCACTACAAACATACTCCAGATGCATATGCCACCTTGTGCATTTGGCCTGTGTGGGTACTAGGGAATCGAACCTGAGTTCATAGGCTTCACAGGAAAGTGCTTAATTGCTGAGTCATCTCTCCAGCCCTATTTGGATTTTTAAATTGGAGAGCAATGCAAGGAATAAAAAATATTAATAATTCAAATTTTTAGCAAATCACACATAATGGCAAGTAAAGGTCATGGCCAAGGAGAGATTGTATCAAGATTACAAAGTTAGCTTAAGGTCCACAGAACAGTGTGCCCTATGATACTAACATTAAAAAGGAAATGCATACTTCAGTAGATGGAGAAAACAGCATTAAACAAAATTAGTCTCTATAATTTAAAATATCATTTTTATTAAGTTGAAATTGAAGAAAAATTCTCTCTATACTAATATTTTTATTTTTTTGGTTTTTTTGTTTATTTTTGTTTATTTGAGAGCAACAGACAGAGAAAGAAAAGAGGTAGAAAGGGAGAGAGAAAATGAGCATGCCAGGGCCTCCAGCCACTGCAAACGAACTCCAGATGCATGTGCCACCTTATACATCTGGCTCATATGGGTCCTGGGGAATCGTGCTTCAATCCGGGATCCTTAGGCTTCACAGGCAAGCCCTTAACTGCCAAGCCATCTCTCCAGCCTTCTATGCACTAATAAAAGAAATCCACAGGTAACCTAGAATTTAGATTGTGTAGGGCTGATTTTCTTTTGCACCTTTTCATTAATCTTTTCATGCTAGCATACAGAGTAATAGATTTTGTCTTGGCATCTTGTGCCTCCTCCCCAGTTTTATTCAGTATTGTCTTGTAAGTTCTAGCTGCCTTTATGGCTAAAATAAACGCCATGTAGATTTAAAACAGCTGGGCGTGGTGGTACATGCCTTTAATGCCAGTACTTGGGAGGCAGAGGCAGGAGGATCGCCATGAGTTGGAGGCTACCCTGAGACTACATAGTGAATTCCAAGTCAGCCTGGGCTAGGGCAAGACCCTACCTTGAAAAATAAAAATAAATAAATAAAAGATACAAGCTTTATTAATCCAGACAGCATGCTTTTTTAGATAGGAAATCCTCATTGTACAGAAAAGATGCCATAAAAACTAATAACAATATTCCATAAGGTTGAAAGCTTGAAGATGAAGATCAAAAGAGCAATTATATTTCATTTACCAGCAATAAGCAATGAAAAATTAATATATATAAAATACAGCACCTATTACAGTAGAAGCAAATCTGTGGAAAATTTATGGGTATATTTGAGAAAATAACCTATAAGACCTATATACTAAAAACCACATAGTATTGCAGTCAAATATGAGATTGGGGACTGGAGGGATGGCTTAGCTGTTAAGACATCTGCCGGCAAAGTCAAAGGACCTCGGTTCAATTCCCCAGGACCCACGTAAGCCAGATGCACAAGGTGACACATGCGTCTGTAGTTTGTTTGCAAGTGGCTGGAGGCCCTGACACACCCATTCTCTCTATCTCTCCCTTCCTCTTTCCCTGTTAAGTAAATAAATAAATAGTTAAAAGCAATAACACTTTTAGAAGAAAATGTTTTTGATTTGGTTAAGGACATTTTTAAAGATAGGACCCAAATGGCACAAATCGTTTTTAAAACATGATGAACTTTGTCCAAAATTAAAATCCTTTCCTCTTCAGAAGACACTGCTTAGAAGACAAAGGCGAAGCTAGGGTCTAGCTCAGTTGTAGAGCTCTGGCTTACCATGCATAAGGCCCTGGTTCAATCCCCAGGGCCTCCAACCACTGCAAATGAGCTCCAGACCCACGCACCACTCTGTGCATCTGGGTTTACATGGGCGCTGGGGAATCAAACCCAGGTTGGCAGGCTTTACACAAGCAAACACCTTTAACTGTTGAGCCATTCCCCTAGCCCTTGTTTATTTAATATTGTTATTTATTTGAAGAGTGAGAGAGAGAATGGGCTTGTCAGGGCCTATTGCCACTATAGAGGAATTCCAGACACTTGTGTCATTTTGTGTATCAGGCTTATATGGGTACTGCAGAAGTGAACGTGGGCCAACTCAGGCCAGTAGGCTTTGCAAGCAAGTGCATTTAACTGTTCGCCATCTCTCCAGCCCATATTTATAATTTTACAATTCTAAATTATTTTGCATGAAATAGTATTTCTATAGTAACAGATTGCTATCTACTATAAAATAGAACATTGTAAGGAGGGTTGAAGCTTTGGGGGTGTCTAGGCAGGGCCATTGGAGAAAACATTTGAAGTAACTGAAGAAGCAAACAGACACCCACAGGCATACAGAGGAGCACCTAGTGCTAAGGCTCTTGGGGAGGAGTATATATAATCTGTTTAAGGAAGCCAACATTGCCTGAGAGAATTAAGCAGGGGAGAGGACAGTTAAGATGATACCAGAGCCAGGCGTGGTGGAGCACGCAGCACCTGAGAGGCAGAGGTAGGAGGATTGCCATGAGTTTGAGGCCACCCTGAGACCAATTCCAGGTCAGCCTAGGCTAGAGCGAGACCCTACCTCCAAAAGTGAAAACAAACAAAAAAAGATGATACCAGAGAAGTAAGAAAATGGGGAGGTTGTACATGTAGAGTCTTGTATGCTATTGTAAAATCTTAGGGTGTTTGCTCTGGGTGAGACATTGAAGAGATTTGAGTACAGATGGGACGTGATGTGTCTTGTGTTTTAAGGACATCACCCTATATTGAAATAGAGTATGAAGAGGTAAGGACTTAGACACAGGAAAGTTAGTTACGTGGCTATAATATTTGCCATAATCAGCTCCACCTAGCATGATGGCAGTGCAGAGGGTGAGACCCGAGATTCCAGGTACTGAGTCCACATGGAGTAGATGGTAAAGGCGTGTCAAAATGCTAACTAAAATTTGGCTTACTGGGCTGGGGGGATGGTTTAACAGGCGCTTGGCTGCAAAAGCCAAAGAAACCAGGTTTGATTCCCCAGGACCCACGTTAGCCAGATGCACAAGGGGGCGCACGTGGCTGGAGTGTGTTCGTGGTGGTGCGCCCATTCTCTCTCTTCCTCCCTCCCTCCCTCTCTCCCTCCCTCCCTCCCTCCCTCTCTCTCTCTCTTTCTCTCTCTCTCTCTCTTTCTTTCTCCCTCTCTCTCTCAAATAAATAGAAATAAAATATTTTTTTTAAAAAGTTTGAAGGTGAAAGACACCAATCTGAACTATTGGTTTGGGAGATGTTAGTAGTGTCAGTTCTAAAAAGTAAGTTTGTAGATAGGAAAAAATACTATTAAGGGCTAAATCTTTGTTAAGATACCTGAGAGATGAGGTTGAACAAGCAAATCATGTAGCTGAAAGATAAATATTGAGGATGGAATAATAAAAGCAAAATATTCCATAATTTTGCTGGAAGGATGTGAGGTCTAGGAAGTAGAGTGTATGTCAGGAGAGAGGGACCAGGCGGTGTCAATGCTGTTGAAATGGGAAGCTGAGAACTGAGCACTGATGTTGTACTTAGCCAGGAGTCTATTTATGGCTTTGACAGGAAGTTTGCTAGGAAAAGTCAAAGCCCCCTGAAGTGTGTTAATAGTAAACAGGAAGGACATTTGAGGGATTTTGTTGCCGTGGGAGTTTGATTAATGGGGTGGGTTTAACTCATGTCAGAGGTAAGATCAGGAAATCTTTTTTTGCTGCTGTAGTTTAGCCCCAGCAATTCTCTGGTCTCTGCTATCCCCGTACCACCTTACAGTTAGATGTGCCAGGCCAAATCCGCCCCCCCCCCCCAGCCCCCGTTTTTGTTTGTAATATGGATTCTGGGGAGTTGAACTTGGTCCCAAGCAGGAAAGGCCCTCATACCTAAAGCAGTAAGTGCTCCTTAACTGCTGAGCCATCTCTCTGGGCCCTGCTCTCCATTTCTCAGTGTTTCCATGAAATGGTCTTAGGAAAAAAAAATCACTGTGATCTAATCTTTAATGTTCTTTCTTGCTTATGTCATAATCTTGATATTTTAATGTTGTCATTATGACACTTAGGTTTATAATTTATGCCTAATCTGGGCATGTATTGGTTAAGAAAAATGTTATAACCATGTCAGGATGCCCTGTGTTGGCTTAATGTGAATATAGAGCTCCCAGAGATTGTTAATACATAAAGGAAGAGTAGAAAATTACTGATAAAGGGGTGAGGGAACCTGGGATTGTCAGTAAGCAGTTAGTGTCAAAAACACAGAATTGAAGTTAGGAAGGCCATGTGCCAAGTAAGATAAGTTGTACTGGATGTTTCTTAACTGTTTCAGGGGTTTCTTCTAAGACCCAGCCTAAGTTTCCTATGTATGGAATCCAGTCATCTAGTTATAGCCAATCATCTAAGATAGTTTTGAAAATTTTTTCTACTGTCTGTACTGTTTTTCCACTTAAAAGGAGACATAAATAGCATTCCTCAACCAAAGGATGGTCTTGGAGTTCAAATCCCAGAATATGGTGAGTCTGGATGAGTAGTCCTGAGTATCTGGCAGCTGGTCATCTGGTTAGACTTTACCCTCTGCGTCTTTGATTAGCACTGGATTGAATCTTTTGCATGGTGATCTGGGAAAACTGGAGCCATAGAAGCAGAGTTTGACTGAAAGCCTACTACTAACAGGCACTTACCCTCAGTGTCATGAAGGTCTTACTATTTTAATAATAATAAGCTAAAATCCAAGAATCAAAAGGATTGTTTGGATTTCAGATGAATTGTCTACAAACTTCCTCAAAACTTTGCATCTTTTTTATGGGTTCTAGAAACCTTGTATAACTAGAGCCATGGACCTTTTTCAATGCCACAGTGCATTAATATAACACACTAGCCCAATTTGTTTCTTATTTCTCACCTGGCATATTTGAGAGCTGTCTGTCCTCCCCACCTCCAGTCTTGCCCTTCCTGGGTTCATCTTTTATCTGCCCTTCAGAGTAGTGTCGCTGAAGTGGAAGCTTGATTATATTTATTTGTCTTCATTTCTTTTCATAGCTTCTAGCTCATACTAGTGATTTTTTTAAATTATACATCCCAGCTCCCAGCAAATTCTTTTTGGCACTTAACTGCCATGTTATGAAAGAGCATATAGTAGGTGAGCGCACAGTAGGTGAGCATGCAGTAGGTGAGCTCACAGTAGGTGAGCATGCAGTAGGTGAGGCTTTAGCCCCTGTCCTGTGCCTCTCATCACCCTGGCATAGCAGTTTCTTTATCTTTTTTATATGTTAAGCTGCCTTAAAATTTAATCTGAAAAATAATTGTGATGATTAAATTATAATTTTATAATTGCCAACTTACAGGAAGAGTTCAGGCTCCCTAACCAGACGTAGGCTCCGCAGCCTTCCAGTCTGCCAGTGTTCACTACAGCTTTGATAGTCCAGCGCCAGAGAGCGCAGTGCTCACTTCTACTGTGCTCACGTGCCTACAAGCTTCTCTCTCCATTCTCTCACCTGGCTGACTGTTTATCTTCATTTTATGACAGTTTTAAGTGTGGTGGTCTCCAGAAAACCTTGTGAGTTCTTCCCCAGGCAAGATTTCACTAGACAGCGCCCCCCCCCACTCCAGAATCTATGTTTAGAATTAAAGCCTTGAAATTATATCTTTTTAAAGGAATATTGAAGCTGACTTGATAAAAAGAAAATTTTATTCCATTGATGTAAAATCTCTACCCATGGTCGCCAAATCAAATTTGGTATTTACCTAAAATACCAGGAATGAATTTAGCTAATTATTCTTTTTTAAAAATTATATTCTTAAAACTTTTCACAGCCGGGCTTGGTGGCACACCCCTTTATTCTCAGCACTCGGGGGTAGAGGTAGAAGGATCACCATGAGTTCGAGGCCACCCTGAGACTATAGTAAATTCCAGGCCAGCCTGGGCTAGAGTGAGACCCTACCTTGAAAAAAAAAACCAAAAAAAACTTTTCACCAAGTCAGATTTTAACTTAAAACTTTAGAGAATGTATTTGTGTGTACACATGTGAGGTAGAGGACAGCTGTGAGGTGTCTCTGTCTCTCCTTCTTGGAGAGGAGATCTCCTGTCTCTGCAGACAAATGGCCAGACTGCAGTGGAGGGCTAGACTAGCTTCCCCCACCTGCAAGTATCACACTTTTCTGGCTTCACCTCTCACGTCCTGGGTGCGTCAGGATCACAGATGCATGTACTGCTTTGCTTCTGGTTTTATGTGGGTGCTCTGGACTTGAACCTCGGCCAACAGGCTTTGCAAACAACAGCTCTTAACCACTGAGCAAGCTCCCCAGTTCCAGATTAAAAAAAGAACATACAACAATGAAGCTTTTGAATTTATTTTACATAATTTTTAGCATGTTAGGCATCTCTCTACTTTCTAATTTCAAATTTCATGATGTGTTAGTTTTTTGTTTTGTTTTGCAGAGGATACTGTGTTCAAGTCTCCAGCTAGATAAGCAATCTTTCACTGAGCCGCATTTTATAATTCATGAAATTTTCTGCTTTTTATTGTGCTTCTCAAGAATTTTATTGTAAAATGGTGTGCATTATAATGGTTTAGTGACTTACAATTTTCTCTTTTCGTACAGATAAAGACACAGTAAATAAAATTAGAGACTTACGGATGAAAGCTGAAGATTATGAAGTAGTGAAAGTGATTGGTAGAGGTGCATTTGGAGAAGTTCAACTGGTAGGTTAGAGCACCTACTGAGAGCTTAAGGCAACTCCTTTAAAATAAAAAAAAATATGACTTGTTCTTTGCCACATACTATTTGGGGAAAAATAATTGGTTTTATAGAATTCTTCATTTAAATTGCTGTAATATTCTTGCTAAGGGAATGAAAGCCTTAGGTCAAATCCAGCAGTAGTAGGAATTATTTTTCCCACCCTTCCATGGGTAGAAGTCATGTATAGAAACCTTTGCTTCTAATGTCTAAGACCCTGTGGAATAATATACTCTATAAGCAGTTGTGGTGTGCACAGTGTGTGGGAGACATGCCACAGTATGGGAAATGAAGTCGTTTTGGTTTTCTGTTACTACTTCTGTTAACTAAGGCCTTGACATTAATTAACTGGGATAATTAAGCAGAAGAGAAGAAACAAAAGTAGTTGAACTCTAATGCTAAATATTTAATAACTATTAAAATCAGGTGGTAAGTTGTTCAGTGAAACATCATGCTTTAAATGTTAATTAAGTTTTTTATTTTCACTTTTAAAGGTAAGGCATAAATCAACCAGGAAGGTGTATGCTATGAAGCTTCTTAGCAAATTTGAAATGATTAAGCGATCTGATTCTGCTTTTTTCTGGGAAGAAAGGGACATCATGGCTTTTGCTAACAGCCCTTGGGTTGTTCAGGTATGATTTTGCTGCTGTCTTATTAGTTTATAACCAAAGAGATCTGGAAAATTACTTTTTTAGAAAAATAGTTTATTGGCTGTTACCAAATTGTCTAATATTTTTTAAATCATAAAATTAAATTTTGTTGAATCATCTTAGAAAGGTGAAAGCAATTAATTAAGCTTTTTGTAGGAGTTAATTAATCTGCTTTGTGTTTTAAGGAATATATGTTCTACTGTCTATTCATCTATGTATGTCTCTTATTTTTTTAAAGTAAAAGAGTAAGGAAATGAAGGGAAAGTGAGAGGGCCCCAAGTTTGGCTAAGCCAACAGAAAAATACTGTGTTGGCTTTAAGTTTTCAATAGAAAGTCGGTATCCCAGAAGTCTAGCATGGTATGACACACCTGTAATCCCAGCACCTAGGAGGCAAGACAGGAGTATGGATCTTCAGTTCCACATCCGTTCAGGCTCCACACAGTGAATTCTGTGCAAACCTACCTCCAACGAAAAGGCAAAGAGCAACAAAGCAAGAAATTAAGTCAGCAGCTCTGGCTCTTAGTTCTGACTGCCTGTCTGCAAGCAGTGGCGAAGTTACCTAAAGTCATAGGTTGCAGTTTCCTGGTTTATAAGTATCAAGTTATCTTTGATTGGCATTTTGACTGTGGCGTAAAGCCATGGGCTCAAGCCAGACGGTTTAAATAATAGGTCTGGATCTGTGCTTCAGTGAAGGCAGCTCCATCTTTTATCTGCTTAAATACTGAAGACAATGTAAGATTTCATATGGCAGTAAACTAAAACCAGTTCAAAATCCCTATCATAGGGGCTGGAGAGATGGCTTAGCAGTTAAGCATTTGCCTGTGAAGCCTAAGGACTCCGGTTCAAGGCTCGATTTCCCAGGACCCAGTTAGGCAGATGCACAAGGGGGCACATGCGTCTGGAGTTCATTTGCAGTGTCTGGAAGCCCTGGAGCGCCCATTCTCTGTCTCTGTCTACCTCTTTCTCTCTCTCTCTGTTGTTCTCAAATAAATAATAAAATTTAAAACAAAACAAAATCCCTAACACACACACACACACACACACACACACACACACACACACACACAATGAAATCTGTTCTAAAGGATACTAATAGTTGGAATAAAAAATGTAAAACATGTCGAAGATTTATGTCCTAACACATTTAAACTTGACATGTCTCCTGCTTTTGTCAGCCATATCATACCAGGATTTCTCAGGCTTAGTGCTATTGTAGCTTTTGTTGTGAGGCACTATATTGTGCAGTATGTTGATAGAGGGTGGCTGACAGCGTCCCTGTCCTCTACCCAGGAGATGCCAGGGTTGACTAGTCCCATTTCACACACCAGTTGTAACAACCAAAAATGCATTTCGACTTTGTTAGCTATGAGGTGGTGGGTATGGGTAAGAGAGGCCAGGAGAGACAGTATTGTCTTTGTTTGGCAACACTGATAAATGTATGTTCACTGTTCTTTCTGTTAGTGTTAAATTGCAGCCTAGCTGTTCAGTTTTATTGTATTTTCATCTTTATATAGAGGCAGCTACCACCAAACTGATAGTCCTTCCTAAATTGCAGACCTCAAGTGAGAAGTTGTACACTTTAATCTGTGAGAGTTAAAATCCTACTTTATTGCTTATCCTTCCCCTCAAATTTATTTTTTCAAATTAAAGTAACAGTAATAGAAAAATGAAACATGAAGGTTTTAAGGTGACCCAGATAAAAGAGGGATTCTTTTCTTGGGGCTTGTTTTTTGCCTCAGTCTAACCTTCCTGTGCTTACTTAGCTCTCCAGTGGCTTCACTCTTCATTTCAGCCCTGGTCACATCACATGTCATGTCTGATATTCTGGCCAATTTCTTAGTAGTGAGTTTTGCTCTTTCTAAAAGTCCAGAGAGATAATTGCTGTTAGATAAACTCGCAAATCATAAGTTACAATTTTGTTCATAAAGCATTTGTTAAGCCCTAACCAACTGCCAGGCACTCAGTTGCTGAATGAGTAGCAGGTATGAAAGTCCAGAAGGGCTCAGTTCCTTGTTCTCCTGTCAAAGGGATTATAGTGTCAGAGACTCTGAGAAGCTAAGCAGTTTGCCAGGCAAACTAATAAGGAGCAGCTGAAGCTATAGCCCAGTTTATCAGAGACTTGAGAATTGTGATGCTGGTATTAAATTTAAAAATCCATTAATGTCCACATTAAATAACATATATATTTCTTTGCAGAAGAGATTCTTTTGTTTGTTTGTTTGGTTTTGGTTTTTTGAGGTAGGGTCTCAGTCGAGCCCAGGCTGATCTGGAATTCACTATGTACTTTCAGGGTGGCCTCAAACTCACAGCGCTTCTCCTACCTCTGCCTCCTGAGTACAGAGATTAAAGGCATGTGCCATGACTCCTGGCTTACAAGAAGTTCTTTATTGAGAATATTGTTAGTAAAAAAATTGAAGTATAAAAATTTCAAGGGAAGCCGGGTGTGGTGGCACACGCTTTTACTCCCAGCACTGGGAGGCAGAGGTAGGAGAATCACCATGAGTTTGAGGCCTCCCTGAGACTACATAGTGAATTCCAGTCAGCCTGAACTAGAGTGAGGCCCTACCTCAAAAAACAAAACAAAACAAAAAAATTTCAAGGGTTGGAGAAAGATGGCTCAGTGTTTGAAGATACTTGCTTGTCATTGTAAGCCTGCTGACATGAGTTCAGTTTCACAGCTCCCATGTAAAGCTGGATGCAGAGTAGTGCCCGCTTTGTAATCCCAACGCTCTACGGCAATGGGAGATAGAGCCATGTGAGATTCCAGCAGCTCACAAACACATATCCAGTGGCAAAACGAGAGATCTTTTGAGAAAGAAGATGGAAAGCAGGACTGATACATCCAGGTTGTTGTACGCTGTGGCATTCACACCATGATGCATGCACCAATATGACCAACGTACATACATATGCACAAAATTAAGAGAGATTTCAGACATTAACTATCATAAGAAAAAGTACCGTCCTTTAACTCTTTAGAATAATTGGTGTATGGCTCTTTCTTTTTAAAAAAAAAATTATTTATTTGAGAGAAAGAGATAGGTAGGTGGGTGTGTGGATGGCTGGATGGATGGATGGATGGCTGGATGGATGGATGGATGGCTGGATAGATAGATAGATAGATAGATAGATAGATAGATAGATAGATAGATGGATGGATGGATGGATGGATGGATGATTATGGGAGTGCCAGGGGCCTCCTGCCACTGCAAACGAACTCCAGATTCATGTGCCAGTCTCCGGGTCTTGGTTTATGTGGGTATTGGGGAATTCAGCCCAGGCCATCAGGCTTTGCAAGCCAGCACCTTTAACCACTGAGCCTTCTCCCAGCCCCTGGTTTATTATAGTTCTTTATGCTGTTTGTTTGCCTGTTTCTTTTTTGGGGGGGAGGGGGCGTACTTAGAGCTGTTTTACAATTTGAATATTTACATCCTTTTAAAAACATTTTTATATATTTTATTTTTATTTATTTGACAGAGAAAGAGGGGGAGAGAGGGAGAGAAAGAAAGAGAATAAGAATGGGCGCGCCAGGGCCTCCAGCCATTGCAAACGAACTCCAGACGTGTGCGCTCCCTTGTGCATCTGGCTAATGTGGGTTCTGGGGAATTAAACCTGGGTCCTTTGGCTTTGCAGGCATGCGCCTTAACTGCTGAGCCATCCCTCCAGCCCTCCCCCCGTTTTTTGTGATAGGGTCTCATCTATCCCAGGCTGACCTGGAACTCATCATGTAGTCTCAGGGTGGCCTTGAACTCACAGCGATCCTCCTGTCTCTGCCTTCCAAGTGGTGGGATTAAAGGCGTACACCACCATGCCTGGCTTCAGCCCCTTTTAAAAACATAAAAAAATATTTTTATTTATTTATTAGTAAGCAGAGAGAAAGGAAAGAGAGAGTGAATAGGTATGCCAGGGCCTCTAGCCACAGCAAACGAACTCCAGATGCATGTGCCACTGTGTACATCTGACTTTATGTGGGAACTAGGGAATTGAACTTGTCATTAGGCTTTGCAAGCAAGCGTCTTAACTGCTAAGCCATCTCTTTAGCCCATACTTACATCTTAAGTTAGTATTTTTGGCAGCTCTTAAATGAAGAAATGTTGCTTAGTCTTAATGGACTTGGTTTTGTTTGGTATTTGTCTAGCTTTTTTATGCATTCCAAGATGACCGCTATCTCTACATGGTGATGGAGTACATGCCTGGTGGAGATCTTGTAAACTTAATGAGCAACTATGACGTGCCTGAAAAATGGGCTCGGTTCTATACTGCAGAAGTCGTTCTTGCCTTGGATGCAATCCATTCCATGGGTTTTATTCATAGGTAAAGATAAATATGCTTTAAATTTCTTATTTGGTGGGGTAGCCAAAAAGAACTTGAAACATCATTTGATTGATACTTCCAACTCTGGGTCTACCCCATCAGCTCTTCTATGACACAAAGTGATATTTTAGAGTTCTGCTTTGAGCGTTTAGTTTAATTTTGTAGTAAATATATTCTTTAATAACTTTAGTATAATTACATAGCTTTTACATGGTATTTGGAAAAGTAAAAATTACAAATTTGTTTTTTGTACGGTATGTTGAATGTTATTTTGATTTCTATCTATTATAATTATTTCCTTTGTTCTGAAAACACTGCTCGAGTCCTATATGTAGCTGCAAATTCCACATGACATGGGTGAAAATAAAAGTGCGTTAGACCCTGTCCTGAAGCCACTCATGACCTGTTGTGATGACAATCTCCAAGTGATTAATCCCCCTCAAACTTTATATTAAAGGGAAGGAGGGCCACTCCCACACACACACCCACAACCACCTACCCACCCTACCTTCTTTCGAGGTACTGGCATATGAAGGCTCGTCCTTGAGAAAATTCAGCTTCTTGGTACAAGTAGGGAGCACATGCGGATCAGTGCCGCTCATAGATTGAGTAAGGGTACTTGACCTGAAATAGTTGCTTCACAACATTTAACAGTCTCAGAAATACTCATTGTTTTTTCCTTCCCTAGAGATGTGAAGCCTGATAACATGCTGCTGGATAAATCTGGACATTTGAAGTTAGCAGATTTTGGTACTTGTATGAAGATGAATAAGGTTAATTAATAGATTTTGATTTAGCTTTGTAACTCAAGATAGTACTTCTGTAGAAAATGCTGTTACAAATTCACTAACCATATCTGGACTTGTCCCGAATTGATGTCACCTTATTTGTTGTGCTAAATGCCATGGTTTCAGTGCTGTAAAAGTAACTTGTTAGTGATTTCTTTTTTCCTCTCTATTTAGGGTAAATGTGGATTGAGAGATTTACTAAATCCTTCATAACAACTCTGTAATATACACTACTGGTAACCAGAAATGGAGATGCCTAAATGTCACTAAGAACTTATGCCAGTGTTAAAATTAGACTTTCATAAAAATGGGATTTCGGGAATGTTTCAGAAATACTTGGATTTATATTTTAGTTGCCTTTCATTAATGTGTAGGAGTTTATCTTTTTAAAAATTACCACAGAATAGTTAAGAAGTCGTGTAGTTTTAAAGTTATTTATTTATTTATTTGAGAGAAATAGAGAGAGAAAGAGGCGGGGGAGGGGGAGGATGGGCAAGCCAGGGCCTCCAGCCACTGCAAACCAACTCCAGATGCATGAGTCACCTTGTGCATCTGGCTTCCATGGGTCTTGGGAATTGAACCTGGTTCCTTTGGCTTTGCATGCAAGTGCCTTAGCTGCTAAGCTATCTCTCCAGCCCTTTATTTTTATAAATATTTTATTTTTATTTATGCATCTATATTATTTTTAAGGGAACTATGTTGGTTACAAAGCACTGTATGAGAACTTTATGTCAGTATTTATTTGTAACTGTTGCATTAATAAAATAGGTAACAAATAATTTTGGAGGGTATGGTAGTTTGAATATATATCCCCTTAGACTCAGGTGTTTGATTTATGCTTGTAACTTGGGTCTCCAGGAGCCTTGGCCGTCAGAAGTGCCACTGGGGGTGGATCCTGGGGTTTAGTCCAAAGGTGTATTTTTTGGACAGATTCAATTTCCAGTCCAAGGTGTGCTGAGGGGTTTGAGCTCTGGGGTCGTGCTTGCTGCTCTTTGGTGTTCCCTGGCTAGTTGGTTTCTCTCTGCTTCTGCCATTGATGGAACTTCCCCTGGATCTGTAAGCTTGAAATAAACCCCTTGCTCCCATGAACTGTGTCTGGTTTGGGTGTTTATCCCAGCAATGTGAATGGAAGTCATTAAAATGCATCTCAGATAGTATGCCTAGTACTATTAGGACCTGTTGCTTCTCCATATATATATTTATATCCATAATACATATATATTTATATATATATATTTTTGAGGTAGGGTCTCACTCTGTCCCAGGCTGACCTGGAATTCACTATGTAGTCTCAGGGTGGCCTCGATTTGGTACAGTATTGCATAGCTCAAAGATTTAGAGTTCTGTAAGTTACGTTATGGAGACAATCATGCTAAATAATTATGTCCTAATTCAAAGTTTGCCTTGCCGCTCTTTTCAGGAAGGCATGGTACGATGCGACACAGCAGTGGGCACGCCTGATTATATCTCCCCAGAAGTATTAAAGTCCCAAGGTGGCGATGGCTATTATGGACGAGAATGTGACTGGTGGTCTGTTGGGGTATTTTTATATGAAATGCTTGTAGGTGAGTGAAAGTGGGTGGTTTTTTTTTTTTTTTTTTTAAACCTCTAATATAGTTCACCTCAATCTCACCCAGGTTGCTTCTTTTATATTAAGCAGTGCTGATTTGTAGAAAACAAATGTAACCGTAACCTGCTCTGTGTTTTTTTTAAAGCAACTTACAGGCTTAGAGCAAAGTTTTGACAAATCGTTTCTTTTTATACAATATGCATGTAAGTTTAACCTTGTAACAGGCAACTTGGATTCTTCCTTTGAAATGGACTTTTTTTCAAAAGTTTTTCTTTCTCTTATCAATTTTTCAGGTGACACACCTTTTTATGCAGATTCTCTTGTTGGAACTTACAGTAAAATTATGAATCATAAAAATTCACTTACTTTCCCTGATGATAATGATATTTCAAAAGAAGCAAAAAATCTAATTTGTGCCTTCCTTACTGACAGGTAAATAATCTTGACATTGAACTTTTTTTTTTTAACTCCAGGCAATTATCTACAAGCAGTTACTTTTAATTCTATGTAATTATTCTAAGCTGCTCAGTTTTTAATGCTCATATCTGACTTGTTCATGTGAACTATTAGAACATAAAAGCTGTCATATTCAAAAATCATGTATAACAAAACCTGGTATATTCTCAACTCAGGCACCAAGCCATTAGGGTAATAATTGAGTCTTGACTGATGACTAGATCTTTGCCTTGAGACCAGGTAATTTTTTCTTTTGTTGGGAATTTTTTAACTGGTTTAATTAAATGTCAGAATGATAGTCTTTTCTTTTGAGTCTTAGCTTTCTTTCAGCACGTTAAAATCTCTGAAATTTGGGTGCATATCACATTGGTGAAGTTTATTATTTTAGTGGAGAGCATTTTTCCCTTAGTTTCATAAAAGTAATGCAGCCTTCAATTTATGTCATTTTGGGTTTGATATATAGTATTAACATAAATGCCTTTTTTCTACATAGTTCTTGGAGTGTTTTACAGTTAAGTACATGGCTTTTTTGTTTGTTTGTTTTTCTGAGATGCTCTCATGTAGCCTGGGCTGACCTTGAACTTGCTGTGTAGCCAAAGATAAACTCGTGCTGGCATTGCAGACGTGGGTCACCATGCCTGGTATGTGTGGTGCTGGGGCTAAACCGCCTGGCTTCGTGCATGCTAAGCAAATACTGTACCAACAGAGGGTTTCATCCCAAGCCCAGTGTTATTGTTTTTGAAGTAAAAATGGCATATATTATTTGTATTTTGTCTATTGTTGCACTGTTGAGAATTGAACCCACAGCTTCAAATGAGGTGGGTTGAGAGTAGCTGCTCAGCCTGCACAAAACCTGGGCTCAGTTCTGAATAACAGGTGCACACACGCCAGAAGTCAGATGCCTTTGTAAGACTGCATTTGATGTTGCTGATAGTATATTGTTCATTTAAGTAGTGAGACCTAGTTGTTTTAAGCATATTTTATTTATTTATTTTTAATATTTTATTTATTTGTTTGAGAGAGATATAGAGGAAGAGGCAGCGAGAATGGGTGCGCCAGGGCCTCCAGCCACTGCAAACAAACTCCACATATATGCACCCCCTTGTGCATCTGGCTTACATGGATCCTGGGGAATTGAACCAGGGCCCTTAGGCTTCATAGACAAACACCTTAACTGCTAAGCCATTTCCTGCAGCCCATTATAAGTATATTTTAATTGAAGATTCACTTTAATAAAAATTTCCAGGCTGGAGAGAGGGCTTAGCGGTTAAGGTGCTTGTCTGTGAAGCCTAAGGCTCCAGGTTCAATTCTCCAGTACCAGTGTAAACCGCACATGGAGACACATGCATCTGTAGCTCGTTTGCAGTGGCTGGAGGCCTTAGTGCTCCCCTTTGTCCCTCCCTCCCCCTCTCAAATAAACAAAAATACAAAAACATGAAAAAAGTACAGTTTTCAAATGTTCACGTTTTAATATAAAGAACTGCACTGCGCCGAACGTAGTACAGTTCAGCGGGGTGCTCGCTGTGTAGAAGTGAGCACGAGGCATAGGCTCTTCCTCAGGCGGCTTCATTTTCTCTTGCGGGGAGGACAGACAAATCAGGCGTCCACAGTGATGATTACTGTGCACCAGAGAATCACAAAGAGGCCCCCTTATCTAGTGTGGGAGTTGATGCAGGCTTCAAGGTGTTCCTTTTTTTTTTTTTTTTTTGGTTTTTTGAGGTAGGGTCTTACTCTAGCCCAGGCTGACCTGGAATTCACTATGGAATTTCAGGGTGGCCTCAACTCACAGCAATCCTACTACCTCTGCCTCCCCAGTGCTGGGATTAAAGGCGTGTGCCACCATGCCCGGCAAGGTGTTCCATTTGTATAGGTATTTTCTTTTTAACTTAAAAAAAAAAAATTGGAATTCAATGCTTCTTTTCAATTCTATTAAAGTAAGCTTTTTAAAAGTTTTTATTTTGTTTATTTGAGGGAGAAAGAGACAGCGAATGGGTGCACCAGGGCCTCCAGCTACTGCAAAAGAACTCCAGATGCATGCATTTCCTTGTGCATCTGGCTTACATGGGTCCTGGAGAATTGGACGTGGGTCCTTTGGCTTTGCAGGCAAGCCCCTTAACCACTAAGCCATCTCCCCAGCCCTTTTGAAAAGTTTTTTAATGCTTACCAAAAATTGACTAGTAATTGTTGTAGGTGTTTTTGTTCTTTTTAAAGTTTGTTTCTTGGTGCCAAGGATTGAGCAGAGGCCCTGGCTCACCGTAGGCCAGCATTCTACCAGTGAGCTTGCTCAGTGGTTGTGGCAGTCTCACTGTGTGGCTCAGGCTGGCCTTAACTCAGAATTCTCTTGCTTCTGCCTCTGAGTGGCAGGATTAGTCTCAAGGGTCACCAAGCCCTGCCTTGATTGGCTGAAAATGCTGAACAGTTTATACAGTTTTAAATATGGCAGGAAATAAAGTTGACAGCTATGCACAAAATACATAGCTTACCACAATTAAAATGGACTGTCAAGAAAGTGCATTGAGTCATTATATTAATGAAGCAAAGTTACAATTCTTTATGCTTAGAATTCATTATACATAGAAAAGTCAGGGACTATGGGACAAATCTGTGATTAGTTTTTAAACATATCTTATTTTTGTTTATTTATTTATTTTGAAAGAGGGAGAGAGAGAGAGAATGGGTGCCCCAGGGCCTCCAGCCACTGCAAACAAACTCCAGACGTGTGTGCCCCTTTGTGCATCTGGCTTACTGGGTCCTGGGGAATCAAACCAGGGTCCTTTGGCTTTGCAGGCAAGTGACTTAACTACTAAGCCATCCATCCAGTCCAGTTTTTTTTTTTTTTTTTTTTTGGATTTTTTTGAGGTAGGGTCTCACTCTAGCCCAGGCTGATCTGGAATTCACTTTTTCTTCTAAGGGTGGCCTTGAACTCACAGCAATCCTCCTACCTCTGCCTCCCGAGTGCTGGGATTAAAGGCATGCGCCACCATGCCCGGCCAGCCCAGATTTTTTTAAATGTATATTTGAGGCAGTGTTTCACTCTAGCCCAGCGTGACCTGGAACTCACTTCATAGCCCAACTGGCCTTGAACTCACAGTGACTTTCCTACCTCAAACTCCTGAATGCTGAGATTAAAGAAGTGAGCTACCACACCTAGCTTTTTTAGTTGTTTTTTTTAAAAACAATTTCTGTAATGTTGATTTTTTTTTTAACCTCATTTTCTATTTGAGCTGAAAATTTTGTTGATAGTAATTTTATACCTAAAGATCTGTTCAGGTTTAGTGTTCTGTCACAAATCAATGATTAATTACTTTATTCTCCTTCCTTCTTTATTCAGAGAAGTGAGATTAGGGAGAAATGGTGTAGAAGAAATCAAACGACATCTCTTCTTCAAAAATGACCAATGGGCTTGGGAAACACTCCGAGACAGTAAGTTAATTTTTTTCTAGATATTTCAATGCATGTTTGAAAGTATTGAAGTAAGGTGAAACTGTTAAGTATTTGTTTACATCTGCTAAAAATCACAGGTACACAAATATTATAGAAATTGTCCTAACTTAGTGAAAATGAGAATATTTGATAAATATTAGATAAGTTGTACAGCTGTTTCTACCATGTCCCTCTCAAATATAAGGTGGTCTTGGCTCAGAACTCATAGTTTGATATTTTGAGCTATGTTGAATGGCTATTTATTTTAGGCTTAGTTAATTGAAAGGAATCAGTAGATTGGAACAAACAGATTGTAAAATGTATTTTTCAGGGGAAAGACGAATTACTTATTTTTAAATTCAATAGGTGTTACTGCTGAGTGCCAGAATGTAATTCTGGTTTATTTGTGAGGAAATTGTAGCATACTTGTTTTGTCAGGACTTTGCAGATTGCATTGTGAAATTAAAAAAAAAAAAATGAATGTAGTGTGTTCCGTTTTCGTTCAATTTAAAACATTTGCTTGTTTTTTAAAAAGGAAAGTTAAACCAGTTGTGGTGGTGCATGCCTTTAATCCCAACACTCGGGAGGCAGATGTAGGCAGAGGTAGGAGAGTCACTGTGTGTTCAAGGCCACCCTGAGGTGACATAGTGAATTCCAGGCCTGGACTAGAGTGAAACCCTACCTCAAAAAACAAAACAAAAAAGTAAAAAGGAAAGTTACAGTTACTTGATGATTTGCAGAAAATGTTGCATAAGATAATTAAGGATGCTCGTAAATTTTGACAAATTTGGGAAGGCAAGAATACATCATTTCTGTGATGAAGTCTGGATTTTCCCCACTTTCCAGTTGTCAGAATAATGGTGCGGACTGGCCCTAACTTCCTGCTGTATCAGTAGCAGTGAGCAGTAGTGGAAAAGAAATCTCCTGTGCAATGTGAGGAATAGTTGCAGATTAAAATTTGTCTTAAGGGCTATCTCCTTCATTAAGACAATGAGTAATATTTTTTACTGAAGTGGAATAGTTTTGCTAATTTTGAAAAAATAGATCATGTAGGATTGCCAGTTCTAGTGGAATTTTAAATGTATCATAATTTCATTCCTTTTCAAGTTCAAGGCCAGCCTGGACTGTGTAGTGAGCTCCAGGTCATCCTGTGTTTCAAGTTGAATATTCCATTGTGTATCTATATATACCACATTTTCTTTCATGTATTTACCTATTGCAAAACACTTGGATTTTTTACACCTCTAGCTACTCTGAGCAATGTTTCTGTGAATATTAGTGCCCAAATATATTTGCTGTGTTGGACTATAGCTATTTTAAATCTATGTGAAATATATTCCAGAAATTCCTTTTTTCCATTAAGTATATACATACCCAATGTAAAACTCATTTGAAAATGCTGTTTACTTTTTCCAGAAACCACTAGCCATCCTAAAAGTATTGCATAATTGTTTTGAGTTGTATTTTCCTAATGACTTGGAATGATAAATACCTTTTCATGTGCTTATTGGCCATCTGTATATTTTTTGGGAAATCTGTATATTTTTTGCTCACTTTTGATTTTTTAAGGTTGGTCTTACTCTAGCCCAGGCTGACCTAGAATACACTATGTAGTCTCAGGGTGGCCTTGAACTCACAGTGATCCTGTTACCTCTGCCTCCCAAGTGCTGGGATTAAACGCGTGTGTCAGCATGCCTGACTTTCTGCTATTTTTCAAAAATATTATTTATTTATTTATTTGCAAGCAGAGAAAGAAGAGAAGCAGATAGAATAGGCATGCCAGGGCCTGTAGCCACTACAGATGGACTCCAGATGCATGCGCTGCTTTGTGCATCTGGCTTTATGTGGGTACCTTGTTAGGATCTGGACACAAGTGCCTTAACCATTGAGCCATCTCTCCAGCCCTGCTTCCCCCCCTCCCACTTTTCAATTGGATTATTTGTTTCATTTGTTTTTCTAAGTCAGTGTGGTAGTTTAAATAGATGGCCCCCAATATATTTAGTGTCTTAGCAGTTTATAGTTTATATCTATAGCCACCTGGCTAAAAAAGATACCACTGGGCGGTCCAGTCCTAAGGCGTGGTGGTGCTTGGAAAAGAACAGTTGTAAACCAATAACCCTGACTTTGACATGTAGCTGTGTTATCTTTATTATTTTTATTTCTTTTTATGGCTTTAAGTTAGGATAGTGTGAGGATACTGGCGGACTGAAGCACATCTTCATGTGGATCTTTAATTCATGTTCATTTGCTTCCTGGAAGTGTAAATTCATATACTTTATCAGATGTGGGAAGCTGTAGTCTGTTATTTCTTCAGATACTCATTATATACAATGGAATATTCAGCTTTCTCTTTTTTACTATTAACTCCCAAAATGCATGTGCTGGCCAGTTGATGGTGTGCCACACTTCCTTCCGGCTCTGTTTATTTTTTCAGGGGTGGAAGTTCTATTTGATTATTTTTTCTATCTTGATATTTTCTGTTTATGACATCATTCTACTTCCTTATACTTCATTGTCTGCAGTGTGCATTAGCTCTTTTTGCACATTCGGAAAGTTTATTATGAGGTTTTGTTTGGTATATAAACAATGTACTAAACAAAACTCAGTTATGGTTTCTGATGTTTTCCTATTCCTTGTGAATGAGCCACACTTCCTTGTTTCTTTGCCTGCTTTATAAAGAGCTCAACATTTTGTTTGAATGTCACAATGTTAACTCTGGAAATCAGAACCTGCCTCTCAGCTTATTGGTCCTTCTTCTGGGCCACAGTCATTGATTTTCCATACTTAAAAAAAAATAAATTTATATGTTTGAGAGAGAGGGAGAGAATTTGGATGTGTCAGAGCCTCCAGATGTTGCATACGAACTCCAGACACATGTGCTACCTTGTGCATCTGGCTTATGTGGGTCCTGGGGAATTGAACCTGGGTCTTTGGGCTTTGTAGACAAGTGCTTTAACTGCTAAGCCAACTCTCTAGCCCTTTTTTTGAGACAGCATCTTACTGTAGCACAGGATGACCTAAAGTTCACTATGTAGGCCATGTTGGCTTGAATGTGGGGCAATCCTCCTGCCTCAGCCTCTCTACTACAGGGGTTACACATAGGTGTGAGTCACTATGTTCATTCCAGACTTTTTTTTTTTTGTAGAGTTTATATCCCTTGTCTTGTGTGCTCAGTGAATTCTCCATTCTATCAGTCAGTGACAGATTTCCTTAAATCCTAATATTTAGCAGGCCCTCCCAATAAAACACCCCAGGCCTGGCGTGGTGGCACATGCCTTTAATCCCAGCACTCGGGAGGCAGTGGTAGGAGGATCGCCATGAGTTCAAGGCCACCCTGAGACTCCATAGTGAATTCCAGGTCAGTCTGAGCTGGTGTGAGACCCTATCTTGAAAAACCAAAAAACAAACAAAAAAACCACTCCACTGTTTTATTTACTATATTCCACATGGATTCCACAGTCCTCAAAAGGTTGCTTCTGAGTTTCTGCCAGCACAGTGGTTCCTTCAGTGGTGATACTGGCTTCTAGGGTTCTCTCCTTTTTTGTTGACATCCATTGGTTTCTTTTATAATAGGACCTGATTTCTAGATTACTACTTTTTTTTTTTAACAAAAGCAACTTTTCAATAAGCTAAATACTATATTCATAACTTAGTAAAGCTGTCTTTATTCTTGTAAGTTCTGATGTGATTTGATGGTATTATATAAAACCCAAACAACTTAATAGCAGACTTTGTAACTCTCCCAGAACTTCTGTTTCTATTCCAGAATATAAGGCAGAACGTAACCTTGTTTTCAAAGTATTTTGAAATAGCATGTTGTAAGTAGACTAGGGTATTGGTGGCAGCAAGAGGAAATTCAGCACACCTGTCTGACTGTAAAATTTTCATATGTGATCATTTCAAGAATTTCTTTGCATCAGCAATTGGCCAGATAAATCACCTGAAGATAGAAATGTTTTGTCCTGAACATTGTAAGATGATGTTTCGCCTACGTCGACTGAGCTGCTAGTATCATCTATTCATCATAGCCAAAACTCACCCCAGACATTGTCAGTTATTTCTGAGGGAACTAACATTGTTCCTGCTTTTAATATTGAAAAAAAAAATTGGGGGGCTGGGGAGATGGTTCTGTGGTTGAGGTGCTTGCCTGCAAAGCCCAACAACCTACATTCAATTCCTTAGAATGCACGTAAAGCCGGATGCACTAAGTGGCACATGTGTCCAGAGTTGGTTTGCAGTGGCTAGAGGCTCTAGTGTGCCCGTATTCATATTCTCTGTCTCACTTTCTCTCCTTACAAATAAAAAAATTTAAATAAATAAAACTATAACTGGCTTTGCATGGAGCACTCCTCACATGAAAGTGAGTGAATGGTAGAAAAGCACTTTTTTCCACTGTTTGTTAGCAGTACAGCTTCACGGGGCTAAATCCGTGATTATATTCCCAAAGTAATCGAATAGCTCTGCATGTCTAAGATTGCATAATGATAGATATTTCTTGCCCTGGGATATCCGGATGAGTCAGAAAAAATGGCTCCTTTGCATACAAAACAGACCATGACATTGTGTATGTTGTCTTGGCTCGCTCATCTGCATCTTGTTCTCTGAAAGGAACTCCAGAGATGGTCATATCAAAGCAGTCGTTTACTTTTTGTAGATAATAATCCAGCGATGCTTTATTACCCTGTTGAACCTTCACAGGAAGACTCCATGCTACACTTGTAGCTGTGGCCCTCACAGCATGTGCAAGGGTCAGGAGACTTTAATGGCATTAATTTCATGTAGTATTTATCCTGTACTATGAAGATTTAAGCATTGTCACACATGGTTTTTTATTATATGTAAGTCTTTAGCAGTCCTATTATGTACATAGTCCCTCCACTTTGTTTGTAGGACAGATAAGAAATAACCTTGATTTCTGGTTTTCTATATAGTATATTAACAACAAAAAAATTCTGCATAAGAAACTAATTTTTAGTACACTTTGTTATGCTATAAGTTCTGAAAATTCATTACTGTAGTCCTAAATACTTTTGAGTGTTTTATAAAACAATGATATGTATTCAATAGCAAATCTTTTTTTTTAATGAGAGAGAGAGAGAGAGAGTTGGCACACCAGGGCCTCCAGACACTACAGTCAAGCTCCCTTTGTGTGCGCCCCCTTGTGTGCATGTGTGACATTGCATGCTTGCATCTCTGTGGGACCTGGAGAGTCAAACATGAGTCCTGAGGCTTTGCAAGCAAGCGCCTCAACTGCTAAGCCATCTCTCCAGCCCTCAATAGCAAATCTTAATAATACTTGTAATATTCTACTTAAAATATAAATATATTACAGATGACTTAGAGAATAATTATTTCATATAATTTTATAATGATCAGTCTTTGTTAAACTCTAATGAATCTTTCTATAGTAGGATTCAACCATTTGGACTTTGTGGTTCACAAGCTATTTGGAAGGAAGAAACCACAATAGCTAGTATGAACTCTTGTTTGTTTTAAGATGGGATCTGTTTATGTTGTCTAGACGAGCCTTGAACTCCTGGGCTCGAGCCATCTCTTGACAAGCTTCTTGAGTAGCTGGGGCTGCGGGTGCATGGCGTGCCGCTGCGCCGGCCTGTGTAGACCTGGCGTCTCTTCACTTGTCTGCTCGTTTGAGATGACAGCCATCTTCTTCCTTTCTGTTTTTAGCTGTAGCACCAGTTGTTCCTGATTTAAGTAGTGACATCGATACAAGTAATTTTGATGACTTAGAAGAAGATAAGGGAGATGAGGAGACATTTCCTATTCCTAAAGCTTTTGTGGGCAATCAGCTACCTTTTGTAGGATTTACATATTACAGCAATCGTAGGTAAGTACGCTGAAGTATAATTGTTGGGATAAGTGATGATTTGATAGTCACATTATATTTTTAGCGATAACTAAAGATTTTCATGTGTAGTTGATATCTAATACATCTTTCTGGGTTGGAGAGATGGCTCATTGGTTCAAAGGCACTTGCTTGCAAATCCTAATGGCCTGGGTTCAATTTCCCAGTACTCATGTAAAGCCAGATGCACAAAGTCATGCATGTCTGGAGTTCAATTGCAGTGGTAAGAGGTCCTGTTGCATCCATTCCATTTCTCTCTCTCAAGTACATGAGTAATAAAATATTTTTTTTAAAAAACCCAGTTAGGCCGGGTGTGGTGGCACACGCCTTTAATCCCAGCACTCGGGAGGCAGAGGTAGGAGGATTGCCGTGCGTTCAAGGCCACCCTGAGACTACAGGACTACAGAGTTAAGTCCAGGTCAGCCTGGACCAGAGTGAGACCCTACCTCGGAAAAAAAAAAAACAAAAAAACCCAGTTAGTTCTGAAGCAACACACTATAATCATGACTTAATATTCCTACAGCAAAGTATATCATAATTGCAATTCATAGGATAAGTGAGAAACCTATTAGTCCTGCTTAATCCATTATAGAACTATATTGAATACTATCTTTTTACTTTTTAAAATTATTTAATTGAGAAAGAGAAAGAGAAAGACAGGTAGAGAATGAGTGTGCCAGGGCCTTCAGCTGTTGTGAACGAACACCAAATACATGCCCCACCTTGTGCATGTGGCTTACGTGGGTCCTGGGAATCCATCCTGGGTCCTTTGGCTTTGCAGGCAAGTGTCTTAACACTTAAGGCATCTCTCCCGCCCATATTGAATACTATTTTTGCATCACAACCAGTTAGCACCTGAGTTTTGCCCATGAAAAAACCTATTATTTTAGTACTTTATCCCCTCCTCACATATAGTATTGTAGTATTGTATTTTATATTACCACACATATACAGAGGGGCTTTGGGTGGGTCTGGCTGCAGTATAATTTTATGTGTATGTTTATCAGATTCTGTTGATCATCTCTGAAACACTCAAGATGTTGATAAACAACCCCCAATATTTTGGGATTTTCTGTGTGGAGTGGAACAGTTACTTTTGATATTTCTCTATACCAATCTAATCTTTAGTTAAATAAGTTAAACTATTTGTACTACATTGTCATGCATATGATTATATATATTCTCTGGTTTTATGTTTCATGTCCCAAAATAATGTTTAAGTGTCTTTTTTTGTGTGTGTGGTACTGAGGTCTGAACCCAGGGCCTTGAACTTGCTAGGGAGGCACTCACCCACTGAGCTAAACCCCCAACCCCATGTTTAAGTTTCTTAAAAGTAGAATGTGCTATATTGTTATAGCTTTATTTTATTTTATTTTATTTTATGTGTTTTTAAGGTAGGGTCACACTCAAGCCCAGGGTGACCTGGAATTCACTATGTAGTCTCAGGGTGGCCTTGAACTCATGGTGATCCTCCTACCTCTGCCTTCCAAGTGCTGGGATTAAAGGCGAAGCGCCACCACGCCCAGCCCTGTCTTACGTAGTTCTTTTCAAGTAGTTGTGAATAGCTGTAAGTATGGTTGCCCTGGCTAAAGAACCTCCGTGAGGTGTGGAGGAACACCGGTGTAATTCCAGCATTGTGGAGACAAGGCAAATGGATCAAAGAAGTTCAAGGCCAGTCTGGGTTACATACCAGTCTATATTGCAAGACACTGTCTCCAAAAGGAAAAAACAATCAACAAACTACTAGTTAGCTTTTGTTTAGTATATAAAATTGTAATTTTGAGTAGGCTGGCATTAAGTTAAAATTTTTGTGAAATATTTATCCCTGAAATTCAAGCATATTTTTGGTTGCCTGGTCAGATGCCTTTATTACTGAAGTATCCCTGATACATTCCTAGTGTATATTTTCCTCTTTCATAAAGATAACCCAAATTCTCATATTTTATGTAAGAGGAGAAATATATATATATATAACATAAAATGACCTTGAAAGAAAAAAAGACAAAATGAAAAGAATTATAGGTAGGTGGTTTTCTTGTGTTTCCCCCACTGCTTGTGGAGAGCTTTACATTTTGTTGTTGTTGTTGTTGTTTTTATTTTTTTGAGGTAGGGTCTCACTCTAGCTCAGGCTGACCTGGAATTCACTATGTAGTCTCAGGGTGGCCTTGAATTCACGGGGATCCTCCTACCTCTGCCTCCAGAGTGCTGGGACTAAAGGTGTGTGCCACCACGCCCAGCTTAAATCTCTTAAGTTGACCCAATTTTCCATGGAAAACCAAGGAAGTAGGACATGTTTTTAGCTGTTTCTTTCAGAGCCCCATTATATATGCTTAGTGGCATGAGCAGGTACTTGGTTTGCCTTTCTTATTCATTGTTAGTTCTTAGTATTAACAACTGACCTCATAGCTGTGATATATGTACACTGTGACTATTTGATCTCTTTGCGAGAGTTCTGCTGGTTAACAACATGCTAAATGTAATGACAGTGATGGCAGACATTCAGTCATAGTGGTATGACAGACAGGCAAAGGTAGTAGCAGCAGTAGCTGCTGTTTTGTGCATCTGACTTTATGTGGGTACTGGGGAATTGAACCCAGCCATCTAGCTTTGCAAGCAGGCACCTTTAAACTACAGAACCGTCTCTCCGGCCCCTACCCTGAATTTAAGTAACTTTGTAAAGCTTGCAAAAATTAGCAGTGTGCCAGACGTGGTGGCACACACCTTTAGTCCCAGCACTTGGGAGGCAGAGGTAGGAGGATCGCCATGAGTTCAAGGCTACCCTGAGACTACATAGTGAATTCCAGGTCAGCCTGAGCTACAGTGAGACCCTACCTCAAAACAAACAAACAAAACAAAAAATTAGCAAGGTGTCACTGTGACTTTGGTTCTGTCATTTCAGTTATTTAGGCAAAAATCCTATTTATTTTATCTTTACCTAGGAAATGTTTTACTGAAGGACAGTAGGTGGCTGGAGAGATGGCTTAGCGGTTAAGCGCTTGCCTGTGAAGCCTAAGGACCCTGGTTCGAGGCTCGGTTCCCCAGGTCCCACGTTAGCCAGATGCACAAGGGGGCGCATGCGTCTGGAGTTCGTTTGCAGAGGCTGGAAGCCCTGGCGCGCCCATTCTCTCTCTCCCTCTATCTGTCTTTCTCTCTGTGTCTCTTGCTCTCAAATAAATAAATAAATAATTTTTAAAAATAAGTTTAAAGGACAGTGGGGGGAGGTAGTTGTGAACATGTCTATAGATGCCAACAGTTCCGTGTCTCCGGTTCTTAGATGGAACTAGAACAATTCTTTTTTTTTTTCCCCCAAGGTAGGGTCTCACTCTGTCTGGTCCAGGCTGACCTGGAATTTACTATGTAGTCTCAAAAGTGGCCTCGAACTCATGGCGTCCTCCTCCCTCTCTGTCTCATGAGTGCTGGGATTAAAGGTGTGCCCCACCATGCCTGGCTTGAACTAAAACAATTCTTAATTTTGGTGATAAAGCTTTTTTGTAACTTGTTTTCAGGGCCAGATCTGAACTGATTTGCAACAATGCTTTTCACTTATCCTGTGTAGTATTATTTTGACATATTTTGCTCTAGGACTATTAAAATATATGATTACACTGTGTTATTTCAGAACTAAGTGGGTTTTATTAATGTATACATTATTTGTATGTTTCTAAATTAAAAAAATTATGAACTTGTACTTAAATTTAAAAATAACTAGTATAATACTGAACATAAATAGACATAATATCTGTTGGTGGTTATCACTAGATGTTAAAGAGGTCTTTGTTTTCTTTTTAAACTTCATTCCTCCTCCCCCAGATACTTATCTTCAGCAAATCCTAATGATAACAGAACTAGCTCCAATGTGGATAAGAGCTTGGTAGGTATTTTCTTACTCTCAGGGTTTTTTTTTTTTTTTTTTTTTTTAATTTTTACTCATGGATGGTATATTTGTTCTGTTTAAGTCGATGTGTGTGTTGCTTGTGAATGTGCAGTTAGGGAACTTAGGGCTATGTGGCCGCCTCACCAATGTGTGTGTGTGTGTGTGTGTGTGTGTGTGTGTGTGTGTGTATGCACGCGCGCGTGTAGAAGTGTCTAATCAGTTGTAAATTACTGCAGTTGTGGAATTAGAAACGTGATAAATCAGTATATCATGCATGAGCATGTTTCAGGGCTTATTTACTGGATTATGCGCAATTTACCAATGACTGCACCACTGAAAAATATTGAAGACTCCTCCTTCCCCATCAGCCATTAACTGTCAAACAGCTGCTCTTGGAGGAATGGGGTTCAGATTAGAATATTTATTCATTTCCTCTTCGTTTTTGCAGTTTCTGTCATCACATGGGCATTCGCTCTCCCCTGAATCCTTCACTACCCTCCATGGTGGTTCTCCCTCGCATCTCACTGCTCTCTAAGCTGCTCTTCTTATTTATTGGAAGGTTGTGTCAAGGTGCCAATCTTGTGTTAGGAATTGCTTATAGTTTAAGTCTTCAACTCTTATTTTACATGTTAAGATCATGGTCCCTCTTACCTTTTCAAGCTCAGTGTGATTTACATCCTCTGTTATGGTCTGTATTATGCTATACTTAATTTCTTATTCTTTGCCAAACTTACTTTCTTCTGCTTCTCTCCATTTGAACTCTTCATTCTTACTAAAATGTCATCCTTCTACTTCCTGCTTTGGCTGATTTCTGTCATCTTTTCAGTCTTAATTCAAGCATCACATATTCCTAGTGGAATTAGCAGTGACACCCCTTCTCCAGAACACCCTGCATGCAGCACTGATATCTCCACATGATGATACCTTGTCCACATGCCTTTGGCAGATGTAGAATCTTAGCAAGATTGGACATATATGAGTGCCACATAATGTTTTGATCCTCCCCCCACCCCTGGAAGTGGAGTCTCACTCTGGTCCAGGCTGACCTGGAACTCACTCTGTAGTCCCAGGCTGGCCTCAAACTCACAGTGATCCTCCTACCTCTGCCTCCCAAGTGCTGGGATTAAAGGTGTGTACCATCATGCCCAGCCAGTAATATTTTGATACATGTATGTATTGCTCAACTATTTATCTGTTGCCTTCATTAGAACAAGATCTAAATCTTTTTAAACTTTTTATTACTGATGCACAGTATTCTAAATTTTGTGAAAATATCTCAGAAATCAAGAGTAGTTAGATACTGGTAGGACTTACCTAAATTATTATTTTCTAAACAAATATAAAATAGTATCAAAAGCATTATTTTTGATATCTATGAACATTTATAATAGATATATATTTTTTTTACTAAAGCAGGAAAGTTTGCAAAAAACAATCTACAAGCTTGAAGAACAGCTGCATAATGAGATGCAATTAAAAGATGAAATGGAGCAGAAGTGCAGGTAAATATTATTTTCATATTTCAAGTTCTAAACCTGTTTTAAAGTTTACACCCTGTAGACACTTGAAAGTAGATGAGAGATGGGATGTGCAGGCTGCTACTCTTACACACCCACAGGGGGTCTTGGTTAGAAAAGAAATGTAATGTCTGTGAACTGGAAATGTAGCTTAGCAGTAGAGTGCTTGCCTGGCACGCTCAGGGCCCTGGATTTAACCTCCAGCACTGCAAATAAAACAGGTGGGGGCTAAAGTGATGGCTCTGTAATTAAAGGCTTTTTTTTTTTTTTTTGCAAATCCAAGCAGCATGGGTTCGATTCTCCAATATCCATGTAAAGTCGGATTTGCAAAGTAGTGCATGTACCTGGAATTCATTTGCAGTGGCAAGAGAGGCTGGTGTGGGCCCATATTCATTCTCCCTCTCCCCTTTCTTTCTCTCTCTCTCTCTCTCTCTCTCACACACACACACATACACACACACACGTGTGCAAATAAAAGATAAATATTGTTTTTGAATAAGAAAAAGGTAACATTTATGTTGACATTATAGCCTACAGCCATATCACCCTGAACACTTCTGATTTTGGAAGCTAAGCAGGGTCAGGCCTGGTTAGGACTTGGGTGGAAGACATCATATTTTCTTCAGTCTATTTAAAGCACCTTTGCTGTATCAGCCTATAAATGTGTGCATAGTTTTAATTCATTTAGTGGCCTGGTACCTTTCTGTCCCATTATGACTAGCTACCTGAGGGACTTTCTGTAATGTAAAATGATTTTTTTTAATCTTTTATTTTTATTTATTTATTTGACAGAGAAAGAGGGAGAAGGAAAGAGAGAATGGGCACACCAGGGCCTCCAGCCATTGCAAACGAACTCCAGATGCTTGTGCCCCCTTGTGCATCTGGCTTATGTGGGTCCTGGGGAATCGAACCTGGGTCCTTTGGCTTTGCAGGCAAACGCCTTAACCACTAAGCCATTCCTCCAGCCCTGTAAAATGATTTTTTAAAATATTTATTTAATTGAGAGAGGGAAATAGGGGGGAGAGAGAGAATGGGTGCGCTAGGGCCTCCAGCCACCGCACACGAACTCCAAACGCATGCGCCACCTTGTGCATCTGGCTTACGTGGGTCCTGGGGAATCAAACCTGGGTCCTTTGGCTTTGCAGGCAAGTGCTTTAACCATTAAGCCATCCCTCTAGCCCCTGTAAAATGATCTTGATACCTAAAAATCACTAAATTTTTGATGTAGACATTCTCATGACCACTATGATTCTCTGGAGCAGTAACTTGAATTTTTTTGATGAATTAAATTCTAATGGTAGCATATGTATTCATGAAATAGAGAGGATGATCATGGTTTTTTAACCTTTTAGCCTAGCATAATGTTGATTTAGATAACTAGAAACAGTAACTTTATGATTTTCATGAATAGCACTGAATAAGAGAAACATAAAGGTATTTCAGAAATTAAGTATTCAACAAATGAGGGCAACCTAGCAGTATCTCTTGATGTGATGGGGATGTGGAAACAAGTAAAATTTTCACTGCCTACCTTTCTTAGTAGATTATATAGTTAAGTATATAATACAGACTTAAACTGGATTCAGGATATCGAAGGAATTTTTAAGCATAAAATATAGAAATAACTGGTAATATGAGTAGATATAAAAACGTCTATCAATATTGAGCAGCTAAGAAAAAGAACTGACAGGTTGTACTGGTTGGTGGTAAGAGGCATCAATTTGAGGAAGAAATTAGAATGGCCAAAGTAGCTGATAATTGTATGAAATGTAATACCTTAAGAAATGGAGTAAGTAGGGCTGGAGAGATGGCTTAGTGGTTAAGTACTTGCCTGTGAAGCCTAAGGACCCCGGTTCGAGGCTCCATTCCCCAGGGCCCACGTTAGCCAGATGCACAAGGGGGTGCACGCATCTGGAGTTTGTATGCAGTGGCTGGAAGCCCTGGCGTGCCCAATCTCTATCTCTGTCTCTTTCTCTCCCTCTCTCTCTCTCTGTTGCTGTCAAATAAATAAAAATAAAAAATAAAAGCAAACAAACAAACAAGAAATGGAATAAGTAGTCACGTGTGGTACACCTGCAATCCAGCATTTAGGAGAAGCTAAGAAAGGAAGATTACGAGTTCAAGGCCAGCCTGGGCCTAGAGAACTTGTTTCAAAAAAAAGCAAAATACAGAGATTATATTTGCATTTGTTTTGTCATGAAAGTTCATATGTCTGATTCTCTGCGGATATCTTTTCTGAAAGGCTTATCTACTGAGTCCACTAGGATTTTGGACCCTTCATCCCACAAAAATTTAGCTGTTTGTTTTTTAAATTAATTCATTTATGAGCAGAGAGAGAGAGAGAGAGAATGGGTACGCCAAGGCTTCCAGCCATTGCAGTGGAAGTCCAGATACATGTGCCTCTTTGTGCATCTGGCTTTACATGGGTATTGGGGACTAGAACCCATGTTGTTAGGCTTTCAGACAAGCACCTTAACTGCTGAGCCGTCTCTCCACACCCAACTCTGTTTTTTAAAGTCTTTCTTTTCCTGTCCCACTCACTGTAAGGCGCTTCTCATAGAGGCACTGTAAGAATTTGGATGGCACAAATGAGCAATCCGGGGACTAGTTTTGTCTAGAAATTCATCACTGTTACTACTGCCACCGTTACCATGAGCACATGTTACATGTAGATTGAGTCAGTACTAATTTAGTCTCATTCTCTGTGTTTAACTCCTATTAGTTCATTCATTCATTCAATAAAAAATTGTCAAGTTACCTGTATGGTAACTATATTGTACTGAATAAAATAAGACATAGCCCCTAGCACTTATTTGGGTCTTGTAATCATCAAGGAATATATAAGTAATCATAAATAAGTATGGTATGTGATAAGGAAGAGAGAATAAACTGATACAGAAATATGTTGGAAATATGTCAGACTTGACACATGTCCCACAACAGCTATCAATATGTGGAGTACAAGGATCACATGTACAAGGTTAGCCTGGGCTAATGTGGAGACTTTATCTCACCCCAAAATAAATAAGTACATAACTAAATAGGAACAGAAGAACTTAATCAGGAAATGTGTCTACTGTTTTTTTGGGTGTTAAGAGAAAGCTAGAATACAAAAGGTTGCTGAGAAAGACTAGGGGAAGAGAAGGAATTGTGATCTAGGGAAAATGTATATGTGAACACCTTGATGTAAGGGAGTTTGGCTATTAGAAAGGAGGGAAAGAAGAACCTGAAGTGAGACTGGAAAAGAAAGCAGGGAACTAATCAAACAAGTTGAGATCTTAAAGGATTTTAGAATTTATCCTAAGTTTGATAGAAACATTGAAATTCATTAAAGTAAGAAGTAAAAAGTATGTCATAGTTTGTTTTTTTTTTAATCCTCTAGTTAATTAGTACAACAGCTTTCTTCTTCCCTTCTACCACTCTTAAGTGAAATAACAGGGGAAGATGAGTCAAAGATACTTCCTTATGACAGTTACATGGAGAATTTAGAGGAAAATTAAATTGTTATTAGAGGTAGGCGTAAAGCCAGGTGTGGTAGCGCACACCTTTAATCCCAGCACTCGGGAGGCAGAGGTAGGAGGATCACTGTGAGTTTGAGGCCACCCTGAGACTACATAGTGAATTCCAGGTCAGCCTGAGCTAGAGTGAGACCCTACCTCAAACCCAGCCCCCCCCTACCTCAAAAAAAACAGCTGATTAGAGACAAGGGTATGGGGCAGAAAGAATAGGTTAGTTTTGGACGTGCTGAAATACCGTGTATTTAGTGAGGCAGCTGTGTAACTGTGTTGCATAAACAATATATGTTTGAAGGCCAAAGTTATATTTAGAGCCAAATAAACAAATTGTGATGGAGAATTGACTGAGCCGACCTTAAAATGTTGCCCACACTGCCAAGTGGTACATTTATTTATTTGACATATATCACTGTTCCTGTCACTTATCATATATTAAAGGTTAAATGACCAATTTTTGTGTGGTAGCAATTATTGCTTGAAGGAGTTTAGAAATTCTTTATCTGAAGTCCAAGTATCCATATATGGAATTTGAGGTCCTTAAACTTGGATGAGATCAAGTTTTCTTTCAACTTGTAGCAGAAATTGAGCATTTCCTCAACTCAGAACACAGGCAACAAGGTGCAGTTAATAAACATGTGTTATGAGTTTATTACCAATAGAAATCACAGATATCTTCCAAGTTGTAGTTCTTACATTTATTCCTGCCACTTTGAAAGTATTGCTACGGTGCCATTCCACTTGATATATTCTTAAGGAAGCACATTATTGTATATATCCCTTATTCTTTTAATCCTGTTTTTCATGTTTTTCTCTGTGCTTCATCAGGCTTCCAGTGAAACCCTTCATATTCACATTCACTCTCTTCTCTTTCTCAAAGATTATGAAAGTGAGCAAGTGACAAAGTAAAGAATGTAGGTGTTCAGCCAGCACCCTGGGCAATAAAAATAAATGTATTTTTAATTTATATTGCTTTTGTTTTTACAGAACTTCCAACATAAAACTAGACAAGATAATGAAAGAATTGGATGAAGAGGTACTTTTTGTTTACTCAGTAGTTTTGTCTTTTTTGTGATTTCCCTCTTTCAGATTGCTTTATTTCTAGAGAGAATTTATTTTGAGATTACAGAACGAAACCATAGCTTCACCTTAGAGCTACAGGTTCAAATGAGGCAGATTATTCTATGGTTGTCTTCTTACATCTTCATTCTATGACTGTGTTGAAATTTTACAATGTAAATTTCATTTCTGTGTTTCTTGATTGTTGAGATATGAAAAAGAAGCAAAGGTCAGAAATGGAATTTGTAGCTATGTTAGAAAGAGACAGATTGGGGCTGGAGAGATGGCTTAGTGGTTAAGTGCTTGCCTGTGAAGCCTAAGGACCCCAGTTCGAGGCTCAATTCCCCAGGACCCACCTTAGCCAGATGCAACAAGAGGGTGCATGCATCTGGAGTTTGTTTGAAGTGGCTGGAGGCCCTGGTGGGCCCATTCCCCCCCCCCTCACTCACTCTCTCTCTCTCTCTCTCTGCCTCCTCCTCTCTCTCTGTGGCTCTCAAATAAATAAATAAAAAATAAATAAAAAAAATTAAAGAGACAGATTGGGAAAAGGAAGAAATACAGTTTAAGCTGTTTTTAAAATGATTGGTATGAACATAATATCTTGTGATCAAATGGTAACTACATTGGCTTTTGGGATTATTCATTTACCCATTATTGCCTATTAATTATGTTTTAATTAGCAGAGAAACAGGTATTTTGTTTTTTGAATGTTTGTATGTAAGTATATAACACATTTTTCTTCCTCTTAGTCAACTTATAAATGTCTTTCTTTCTTATATTTTTTTGTTTATTTTTATTTATTTATGTGAGAGTGTCAGACAGAGAGAGAAAGAGGCAGATAGAGAGAGAGAGAGAGAGAGAGAGAGAGAGAGGGTGCGCCAGGGCCTCCAGCCACTGCAAATGAACTCCAGACACGTGTGCCCCCTTGTGCATCTAAATCTGGCTAATGTGGGTCCTGGGGAATTAAGCCTCGAATCAGGGTCCTTAGGCTTCACAGGCAGGTTCTTAACCACTGAGCCATCTCTCCAGCCCTGTCAATATCTTTCTACTATGTATGTGAAGAATCCTTTAGATGAAAATATACTTTGTAAAGAGCATGTCAGGATGGCCGAGTAGTCTAAAGCACCAGATTAAAGAAATGTGCTTTGTAGTTTTCCTGTAATATATTGTTTACTTCATAGAGTTAATCTTTGGTAGTGTTGTTATTTATATTTATTTATTTGAGAGAGGGAAAGAGGCAGAGAGAGAGAGGGAGAGAATGGGTGCGCCAGGGCTTCCAGCCACTGCAAATGAACTCCAGATGTGTGTGCCACCTTGTGCATCTTTACGTGGGTCCTGGGGAATCAAACCGAGGTCCTTTGGCTTTGCAGGCAAGTGCCTTAACCTCTAAGCCATCTCTCCAGTCCCTTCTGATAGTTTTTATGCTATCTTATTTTTCTTCACTTAAATAATGGTATCTGTTTTCTTTTATTTGTGGCTATGCTTAGGATATGCATGTGGTTGTCTGTGAAGTTTCTGATAACATTATACCAACTAGCCTTTGGTCAGTATGAATTGGTTAGCTCTTAAATTCAGCTACATTTAAGTTATTCGTATTTCCAAGTTGAAGATAGGAAGATTTTATGACATTAGAATAGTCTTCCTTACAGAAAGATTCAGTAAAAGAAGTTTTCCTTTTTCTTCCCACTAAGTACAAAGAAATGCAAAAGGATCCTGAAAGGTAGAATGAACAAGTCAGACCAACCTAGAGTACCTGAGTCCTAAGAAACACCTCAGGAATGTGGGGCTGGGGAGATAGCCTGCCCAGCATACACAGAATCTTAGGTTCAGTGGCCAGCATGGCATAAATTGGGCACATTGTCTCATGCCTGTGGTCTGGCACACAGGAGGTAGCGTCAAGGGGCTGAGAAGTTCAGGTCATCTTTGGCTGCACAGCAGATTCCAGGCCAGCCTGAGGCACATGACACTTTGGACATCTTGAAAGGGGGAATGAAAGGAGGGAGGGAAGGAAAGGGAAGAGAAAGGACAGAAAGAAGGGAGGAAGGAGAGGACACCATAGGAATGATTTGCAGTAAACAAGACGGGAGACTCTGCCTAAGGTGAGGGGGAAGGCAAAGACTAGACCCAAAGTTGTCCCCTGCCCTCACGTGTGCTGTGAGTGTGTGTGCCCACTCTTACACACAAACATGCACCCCCAAATTAATTAGGTCATTGATTACAATTTTTAAAACGATACCATATTTGACTGTTATTTCAGTGGTACAAGGTTCATTTACTATTCAGAAGTCAGTTCATCATATTACTAGCCTAAAGAAGAAGTATCAAATGATGATACCAGTTAATGCAGGCATATCATTGAATAAAACATAATAGCCGGGCTGGAGAGATGGCTTAGCGGTTAAGCGCTTGCCTGTGAAGCCTAAGGACCCCGGTTCGAGGCTCAGTTCCCCAGGTCCCACGTTAGCCAGATGCACAAGGGGGCGCACACGTCTGGAGTTCGTTTGCAGAGGCTGGAAGCCCTGGCGTGCCCATTCTCTCTCTCTCCCTCTATCTGTCTTTCTCTCTGTGTCTGTCACTCTCAAGTAAATAAATTAAAAATTAAAAAAATATATTTAAAAAAAAACATAATAGCCATTTTTGGTTAAAAAAAAATTCCCCAAAAGCTCAAGTTGATGAGGAGAGTGTATACAAAACCCACAGTCCATTCTTAGTTGTCAGAGAGTGAGTGTTTTCCCTCGAGAGCCTGCTACAGCAGAACTGTGCCTACTTATCATTCAGCCAGTAGTGGAAATTTTAGCCAGGTCCAAAAGTTACCAAAAGGGAAAAGAAAAAGATCAGAAAGGAAGGAGTAAAATTGTCCAGATGCTCGTGCCTGAAGCGCAGTGCCAACCGAACCTGCATGACAACCATTGAGGATGCCGGACGTCCACAGAACTCGACAGCCTTGCCTTGCCTTTGACAAAGTGGAAATGCACTTGCGTGGAGGGATAATCTTCAGCCAGTGGTACTGGAACAGTTAGATGTCTGTAAGCCAAGATACAGACCTTAATGTCACACACCTCCCCTGACATCTGAGGATGGTTCGCACATTTCAGTGTAACTATCCGCGTGTAAAGCTTTTGGGAGCCAGGCGCGGTGACTCATGCTGCCGGGATTACTTCACAGCCAGCTTCAGTCCTGTTCAAAGAGAAGATGACAGTCTTGGAATTGGAAAGGCCACAGGGGTCTGGATCACCTTTCTCAGTCTCCGTGACAGTATCTTATTTAAAGTTTTAGTTTTTGCTTAAAGATGGGAAAGCCCAGGAAAATAGAGTATAAAGTAGGGCTTCCTGACACGAAGTTTTAAATATAAAAAGAAGCAACAAAAACAAGATCAATGGGGCTGGGGAAATAGCCCAGTTGGTAAAGTAATAATGATTGCTGCCCATGGTGGCTCATCCCAGTCCCAGCACTCAGGAAGCCAAGGTAGGAAGGTTGTTTGTACAGGCCAGCCTGAGACTACAAAGCAAATTCCAGGTCAACCTGGGCTAGTGCAAGACCCTACCTCGAAAAACCAAAATAAATAAATAAATTAATAATAATAATAATATAATATTACTGGCAGTAGCAATTCAGAAACAAATCTTTTAGGTTGTAAAGATATTTAATTTTTTTAATTCTTATTTATTTGTGCACGCATGCACAAGCATACTTGTGCAGGCATGCCAGGGCATCCTGTAAACGAATGCCAGACACATGCACCACTTGGCATTGTATGGGTGCTGGGGATGTGAACCTGGACTGGTGGGCTTCGCAAGCAAGTGACTTAACTTTAACTTCTTATTTTTACTTTAACCTTTCTTACTTACCCTTGTGGTTTTTTTCTAAAATAAATATTTTGTTACTTTTTAATATACATTAGTAAGGAGCTATGTAGATATCTTAGCAAAGATAATCAAGGCCTGGAGAGATGGCTTAGCTTAAGACGCTTGCCTGCAAAGGCAAAGGACCCAGGTTCGATTCCCCAGGACTTGTGTAAGCCAGGTGCACAAGGTGGTGCATGCGTCTGGAGTTTGCAGCTGCTCGAGGCCGTGGCTCACCCATTCCCTCTCTCTCCCCCCACCTTTCTATCACTCTCTAATAAGTAAACTTAAAAAAAATTTTAAAGATAAGCAAAATATTGTTGAGCCAGGGAGAGGACATTCAGAGGCACTGATGAAGCATCTGCTGTCGGTGCCATATCAGTCTGACAGACTTAAATATATAATTTCTGATCCCTACTTAATATGTGTATTGAGAACTATTGGTAAGTCAAAATATTTGTAATATACTGTGTCATTGTCCCAAACTAATATAGCAATACCCCATTTGAAAAGTAAAGTTTTTATGGTTATGCTTTTATTATGGACTTAAAAATCAGAATTTTAGGGCTGATGGCTTAGTGGTTAAACACTTGCCTGTGAAGCCTAAGGACCCCGGTTTGGGGCTCTTTTCTCCAGGACCCATGTAAGCCAGATACACAAGGTGACGCATGTGTCTGGAGTTCGTTTGCAGTGTCTGGAGGCCCTGGCGTGCCCCTTCTCTCTCTTTATCTGCCTCTTTCTCTCTCTCTCTCTCTCTCGCTCTCAAATAAATAAATAAAAGTAAAAAAAATTTTTAATCAGAATTTTACATATGTAGCTCAGGTACAGAGATTATTTTTGTAAGATATTCTGTACCTGTTATTAGAATGTACTACCTAGGTGTACTACACATGTGTGTGGCATGCATGCTCATGTGTATGTGTATTTGTACATGTGTACGTGCACTTGAATGCTGCTTGATGTGTAAGCAGCAAATTGATACTGAAGTTTCATTTATTTTTTTAAAGACCAGAGTACTTCCCTGAAATATGTGGTAAGGAGTATTGATTGTGGATATAATTTCAGGGGAATCAAAGAAGAAATCTAGAGTCTACAGTGTCTCAAATTGAGAAAGAAAAGATGCTGCTACAACATAGAATTAATGAGTACCAAAGAAAAGCTGAGCAGGAAAATGAGAAGAGGAGAAATGTAGAAAATGAAGGTAAATAATACTTTTTATTTTATTTTTTGAAAAATGCTGTAATACCTATGCAGATATGTTACCATTCAACTCCCGATCATATCCCCTCCCTCTCTCAATCAGTCTCTCTTTTATTTTGATGTCATAATCTTTTCCTCCTCTAAGGTTGTGCCTTTTAAAAATATTGAACTAAGCTGGTGTGGTGGCACACGCCTTTAATCCCAGCAGTAGGAAGGCAGTGGTAGGAGGATCACCATGATTTCGAGGCCACCCTGAGACTACATAGTGAATTCCAGGTCAGCCCGGACTAGAATGAGACCCTACTTCGAAAGAACAAGCCAAACAAAAATATTGGACTGTTAAGTAACTGTCCTGTTCAGAAACAAGTAATAAAACCAGCTTCATAGTTAGTAAGTAGAGTGGTGCATTACTAGGCTCGGCTCTGAGTTGTCTGGTGCAAGAGAATAACTTGAGCTCAGGAGTTTGAGACCAGCCTGAGCAACATAATTAAACCCCATCCCAAAGAGGAAGAAAAAACTAGATTATACCATTACACCAATAGACTAGTCTTATGAAGGTAGTAAAAGAATTTGAAATATTACAATGGGAACAAATCTGTTTTGCAGTCTAGATTATAAACCTATGCTCTTATGGGCTTAAATCAGTACTTCTCAGATGGGATTTGGTTTTCAGAGCACAAATATATCTAATTTATCTGTTAGGGTCTAGGAATAAATGTTATTTTTTTTTTAAAAAAGGAATTATCTTTTCTCTAATAAGAAAGTGTAATTTCTCTTACTCTTTCATCATGTAGTTTCTACATTGAAGGATCAATTGGAGGACTTAAAGAAAGTTTGTCAGAACTCACAGCTTGTGAATGAGAAACTGGCGCAGTTACAAAAACAGGTAAG